>NW_002987189.1:885668-964322 GCF_000006295.1 Pediculus humanus corporis | reverse complement strand
ACCACGACAAAATTATTATTATTTATATTTATTTCTCGTTAAACCGGATCGGGAAAATTTTTTTTTTTTACGACTTTTAAGGATCAGACGCCAGGTTGAGAAAAAAAAAAGATTTGTGAGAGGTGAACGAGTGATGAAATATCAAGGGTAGATGAGAGGTTACACAGGTGATTCTCCCACGGAAAGTGGTTAAAGAAAAAAAAAAATTCTACGCGTACACTGGTCAATGACTGTGTGTCCCTCCCTGTCTCCCTCCCTCCCTACCTGTCTCCCCGCCTGCCTTATTCTCAGGGAATTTTTTTTTTCTCGAAAAGACAACAACCGAAATTGACCAAATCATTGACATGCTGATAATACCTTTCAACTTCATTTCGCCGTTGATCCCTCCCCTCCCCCCGGGGAGGAGAAATTCGATACCAGGTAGCAATCGTAGAACGTCGTGGGATCAACGATCGACCATGCGCAAAACTTCTCATTTCGATTTTAATTTTACGAGACGTATGAACGCAATTAAAAAAAAAAAAAAAAAAAAAAAAAAACTCGAATTAAAATCAAGGTACGAAAAAAATTTCCCGAATAATTTCCCAACTATTATTATTATCATTATTATTTTAAGTGAAAAAGAAGGGGGATGGAAGAGGGGAAAAGGGAGGGGCGATTATTAAATTTTTTTTAAAAACCTCCCAAAAAGAAAAAAATTGATCGAATACGTAAAAAAAACTTTATTTCCCTTCCCCCCACCACTTCCATCATCACCGCCGCCATCCGCCGACGCCACAACCCGGTAAAAAAAAACAAAAAAACTTTTCTACTTCCACGTCTTTCAGAAAAAATAGAAAAAAAAACGTAAGACTATCATAATTTTCACGAATGAAAAAAAAAAAATGTAAAAAACAAAAAAAAAAATTTATATATATATATATATATATATTTAAAGTATTATCTGATGACACGTTAAAAAAAACGAGAGGAGATGGAGGGGAGGGGAGGAAGAAGGGGGGAAAAGAAGAACATTTTAAATTGTTCGAAAAGAAAAAAAAAGAAAAAGAAAAAAAAAACTTTTTTTTTTTTTTTTTTTTTTTTTTTTTTTTTTAATCGTGGTAGAAGACTGGCGACCTTATATATTGATATGAAAAAGTTTTTTTTTCCTCTTCTTCTTCTTCCTTTTTCTCAAAGTATATAAGTAGGAAGAGAGAGAAAAAAAAAGGAAAATCGGGGAGAAGAGGAGGAGACGGCAGTAAATACGCGAAAAGAAAAGAAAAGAAAAAAAAAAGTTTTGTTAATTGCAAAAGACGTCCCGATCGATGGGAAAGGGCATAAACGGTATTAGTTTTCGGCGCCACGACAAAACCTAAAATATAATAAAAAAAAAAAAGAAAATTTGGATTTTTTTTTCTTTGTCGAAATGTCGCCCGTAAGTTTTCGATACGCACGCACCCGCACGCACCCTCACGCACACGCACGCACATATAAAAAAAAAAAAAAAAAGGCTCCAACGTAATCGTTCCTTTCCATCGTTGTTATCTTTTGTCTTCTTTGGACTTTTCAAGCCCTAATTTTCATTCCAGACTTATTCTTATTTTTTTCCCTCCCTCCCTCCCGACCCCACCCCTCTTTTCCAGACCTTTTTTTCCAACCCCCCCTCCACTTTCTTCTTCTTATTCTCATTTTTTTTTTTTTTCTTTTGCCAATTTGTCTGATTATCTGATGATTCGTTCTTTTCCAAAATCTCATTTATTCGAATGATATTTTTTTTCTTTTTCTCTTTTCTTTTCTTTCCCTTTCCCCCTCCCCCCACCTCCTCATATTATTCATGTGATCGACCTGGAATTATATTAATCGTTCGCGACAAAGGATATTTTATCGGTTTCGACTGGGGAAAAAGGTCAAAAACCTCTCCTCAACCTCTCCCCCTCAACCTCACCCTTTCTCTCTCTTTTTTCCAGTTTGTTATAAAATTACGAACGTAAAATAAATTTTTCTTATTACGGCCCTGTCCATGTTTTTTTTTTTTTTTTGCAAAAAGTTACACAATCGGTTAACAAAAATTTTCTGACGAGTCATAACGAAATTAACAATAACAATAATAATAATAATAATAATAATAATAAAAGAGAAAAATGAATTTATTATTTCATCCCTTAACCCTCACATTATTTTTTCGGGGAGAGAAGAAAGAAAAAGGAAAAATTTCACGTGTTTAAAAAAAAAAATTTTTTTTTTTCCTTTTTTTGGGAAACCATCTGCAACCACGACGACAACCCTTAGTGTCAAAGGGTTGCATTGCAGTTGCAACCGGTTACATGCATGGAAACAAACGAATCGACAAACAAAATTATTATTGTCTTTCATTGACAGCTTTTTGATGTCAAAATTTTTTTTTTTTTTTGAATTGAATCATTATTATTATTATTTTTTCTCCATCGGATAATAAAACAACTTATACCTCCCCCCCTCTCTCTCATTCACTCTCTAACTCCCGCATCATCATCATCACATTTTTCCCTAAAACGGAAAAAACAACCGAACTCCCTCCTTTCCCTCTCTCCCTCCCCAACAACATTTCGTACGGCGAGCCACCCAATCAACCAACCACCCACCCACTCATCCACCCACTCTTTCATTCACTTACCAACCCCATGAAAATTTTTACATAATCGTAAATTGCGTATTTTTATGCGGACGGTATTCGGGTGGTTGACGTTGATGGTCTCGTTTTTGTTAATTCACTCACACGCACGCACGCACGCACGCAATCTCTCTCTCTCTCTCTCTCTCTCTTTCTGACAAAGGGATTTGGTGTAAAGAACGATATTAGGTAAATGAAATCGCGATGGCAAATGTCGGACAGATGCGAATGCGAAAAGTTTGTCAGATTTATTTATGACGTCAATCGTGACGTCATAACGACGTAATAACATTGTTACGAATTCACGATTCACGCCGCCACGTAAAAGCATAGAAGGAAGAAAATCGGGTACCGCCGCTGACGAAGAATCGTCGTGTCGATAGACGGTCGAATAAAATGTCGTGGCTTTAGGGTAAAAGGGGAGAGGAGAGGAGGGAAGGGGAAGGCAATCTTTAATTTCGCGTGTGCGTCCGGCGGGCGGTTTTTCGAAAACTATTTCCGCCGCCGGTATCGAAAATATTTTCGGCGGTGGCGGTACCGCCGCCTCCTGGCGGGGATTTCGCAAAAACCTTAAATTTTTTTTTTTTTTTTGGTATTTTCAGGCATTTTTTCTTTCTTTATCCAACCGATACGAATCGATCGATCTAATTTCATAGAAATGTTTTCGACCCGACCATTTTTCAAAAAGGGTTTAACAATACACAATGAAAAAAAATCACAGATGGCTCAACGGATTTTTCGTCGGACCCACACACACACACACGCACAATCAGGTACAAAAAAAAAATTATGGACAAAGGGGTCACTACCACCGCTACCACCACCACCACCACCACCACGACAATCACTAAAAATTCAAGAACAACCTTAAAAAACATCTGGATGAATTTTCTATTATTGTATCAATATATCCTCATACCTTTTTTACTTCTCCCCCTCCCTCCTCCCCTTCTTCTCAACCTTTCTCCCCCTTCTTCCCCTCTTCCTTCCTTCCTTCCTTCATTTTTCATTTATTCATCATTTTTCGCATATTTTTTTTTTTCTCTTTCTCATCATCCAGCATCATCTAACCTTTCATAACGTTAATATCATTTCTATTGTTATTCATCGGACAAAGATTTACCAAAAAAAAGGTTTTCATACTTAAAACTTCCGTCGGACATATTGATAATAATAATAATAATAATAATAATAATAATAATAAAATTCATTTGTTATTTTCAGGGTCTTAAACCTTTTTTTTTTTTTAATCGAGTTCGTCGTCACATCAAGTTCGTGACTACCTGAATTGCTGACACCTGGCTCGCAAATTGGAAAATAACCGTGTAATTTATATATAGTACAATAAAAACTGGAATTATTATTATTATTATTATTATTACTTTTATCGTGGCAGCAGATTAAGAAGAGGAAAAAAAAAATGCAAAACGTTTAAGTAATTAAAAAAAAATTCAAGTTTCAAGTTCGGTGATATCAAAAAAAAAAAAAATAAGGAAAAATGATTTAATGTTCCCGTGAAAATTAATAATAATAATGATAATAATAATGATAATAATAATAATAATAATATTAATACCTGGAAATTTGAAATGTAATCTCTTAAATATTTTTTTATTTTTATTTTTTATTTTAGTACCTGCTCGAAAGCTCGAAAACTTTTTTTTTGTCGTGCCTATAAAATTTATTCTTCCGTTTATCGCAAAGATTCGCAAACGAAGAAAATTTGAAACGATTCTAATGCCACTATTGTAATGATTAATAAAAAAAAAAAAAAGCAAGTAAAGTAAAATTAAGTATCTTGCATTTTGGTATTAAAATTAATTTTTTTTTTATCCCTGTCTCTCTTTCTTTTTCTCTCATTTTTTCCTCTTTCCCTCTCTCTCTCTCTCTTATTTTCATTTTCTCTCTCTTTCTCTGTTTCTCTTAGTTTCATTCTCTCTCTTTCTCTCTCTGTTTCCTTTTCACTTTTTTTCATTTTTTCTCTCCTTTTCATTCTTTCTCTCATTCTTTTTTTCTTCTTTTCATTCTTTCTCTCATTCTTTTTTTCTTCTTTTCATTCTTTCCCTCATTCTTTTTTTCATTATTCTCTCTTTCTATTTCTCTTTTTTCATTCTTTCTTTTTCTCTTTTTTTCATTTTTTTTCTCTCTCTCTCTCTTCCCCAAAAAACCTTTCGTGCAAAATTACAAAAAAAAAAAAAACCGATAAATTAATATTTAAAAAACGTTTGTATAGGCGTAGTAATAATAATAATAATAATAATAATAATAATAATAATAATAATAATAATAATAATAATAATGATAATAATAATAATAATAATAATAATAATAATAATAATAATAATAATAATAATAATAATAATAATAATAATAATAATAATAATAATAATAATAATAATAATAATAACGGAATAACAATGAAACGTGGTTTTAAACCGATGATAATTTAAAATAATCCGAAACAAATCGTGAAAATAATAATAATAAAAAAAAAAAAAAATTCATTCAACCTTAGGCCTATAATCAGGTTCGATTAAATATTTAAAAAAAAAAAAAAAAAAAAAAAAAAAAAAAAAAAAAAAACTTGCAAGCTGGCAAATTAATAATACGTGTAAATGCAAAAGAGGTGCATTACACATTAATCAAATTCATCATCATTATCATTATCATTATCATTATTATCATTAGCATCGATTAACCTAAATTTAATGTTTTTTTTTTTTAATTAATTAATTAATTTTTTTTTTAATAAATAAAAAACTCGTTCGTTTAGAATTCAAAACGGATTAACCTGTTGTTAAGTTGGTAGCACTTTCCAATTTCCCTCCTCCCCTCTCCCACCTCCCTGTCGTCCCCCCAGAAAAAAAAAAAAAAAAACTTCCGTCAAGTGAAATAATCAAAGACTAACTATATTATTATTTACATTTATTATGATTTTATCGAATCGAATCGAATCGATTAATCGATCAACCGTTAGCCGATACGTATTATTATTATTATTATTATTATTATCATCATTACTATTTTATTTCATCATCATCATCATCATCATCATCGTCATCATTCTACGACGTTTTTAACCCGGATTTGAAATTGTTTCTTCCTACGATTTCACGGAAAAGATTGAAAAAAGAAGGAGAAAAAAAAATGTCCACGTCACACCTTAACGCAACAACAACAACAACAACAACAACAACAACAACAACCGTAAATGAAATATTCGATAAAAATTGAATAATAGTTAAAAAAAAAAAAAAAAAAAAAACGCAATCTGTTGACACGTCAGAAAGAGAGAGAGAGAGAGAGAGAGAGAGATGGAGAGAACGAGAAAGAGAAAGAGTGAGAGAAAATGAAAACAACGTTTTCGTATCCGGGTATCATCACAAAAAACAAACGCAATCGCAATATGGCGGCGAAATTTAAAAAAAAAAAATTTGAAAAGTCATCCGTCGTGGAAATAGATTTAAACAAAAAAAAAAAAAAAAGAAATATGGCTTCCCCAAAAATTAACGACGTGACGTGAACCGAATATACTTTTCGTCGTTGGCATTTTTACAGATTGGAAAAATGTCGTAGCCGTCGTCGGCCCTTTCCTTCCCCTCTTTCCCCCCACTTCCCCTTACGAAATGAGAAAATGATACTATTGAGTCGCATCGTTAAATCCGCGTCTCATCAATAAATGAATGAGGAGAAGTCGAAGAAGAAGAGTTTCTTTTTTTTTTTTTTTTAACATAAATAAATAATTTTTTTTTTTTTTATGAACCTTTATGGGACTCATATTAGATTCAGCATCTTAAACGAATAATAATAATAATAATAATGATAATGATAATAATGATAATGATGATGATGATGATTATACGACGTAGTGATGACCTCTCCGGAATATCATTAATATTATTTATTTGTCGCAACGGAGGAAAAAGACACACACAAAAAAACGTTTAATATTAATAATAATACGACAAACAAACAAACAAACAAACGGTCGGACGGTCGGAACGAGACAAACAAACAATCACAGTCGGAAACGGTTTGTCACGATAATAATAATGATACTTTTTAAATTTTCTTTTTTTTTTTTTTATGTATACGCGCGCGAAAGAGTTTTTTCCAAGCTCCGAACCCCCAAAAAATTATTATTATTATTATTATTAATAATAATGGGACGAATTTGTAAAACGATATATCGAACTCGTTATTCTACGATAGTCGATAAAAACGATTAAATTATTTTTTAAAATGATAATGATAATGATGACAAAAAAAAAAAAAAAAAAAAAAACAAACAAACTCACAGATTAAAAAAAAGTTTTAAACAAAACCGACGCAACAATTTAGGCCCCCTCCTTCTTTTTATTATTATTATTATTATTATCATTATTATTAATCGCGTTATTAATTATTTAATTAAAAATAAAATAAAAAATATAAAAAAAAAAAAAACAATGAAAATTTTTTTTTTTTTTTTTTTTTTTGGTTTTTCCCCTTTACGAAAAGTTCAAAATTCGACATCGATTTCGATAACTCGACCACCAAGCGAGATTTTTTTTTTTTTTTTCTTTTTCAACTTTCCTATCAAGTTTTATTATTATTATTATTATTATTATTATAATGACTTATTTAATTATTTAATTATTATTATTATTATTTTTATTATTAATATTAAAAAAATTATGGTCGGGGTTTTATTATTATTATTATTATTATTTATTTATAAGTATATATATAGTCGTTTTAAAAACATAAAAAAAAAAAAAAAAAATGAAAAGCAGACGACGACGACGACGACGACGACGGGAAAATAAAATAAAATAAATAACAAAAAAAAAAAAAAAAAAAAAAATGTCAAAGTCAATTTAACCAACCTGTTGCTCTGGTTGTTGGTTTTTGTTTTTTTTTTTTTTTTCGTCTGATATTCGAAATATACATAATACAAAAATAAAAATAAAAAAAATTTTCCGACCCGAAATCTTTTCCTCCCCTCCCCCCCCTCTCTCTCTCTCTCACTCGTATTCTCCGTCTCGTATTCTCGTAATGTTTGTTTGTAAAACTCAAAAAAGGCGGACGCGACAACGCAAACAAAAATATTTTTTCCCTCGTGCGTTTTTTTATTAACGCACTTCTTAGTCACGCCACTGATCATCATCATTATCACGCAACCGACGACGACGACGACGACCGTCTCGCTGACTTTTAATTTAAATGATTACGCGCGCGTCAGAGAAAAGTTGGTAACACTGTTTCGATCAACCCGAATACGTCACGAAATAAAACGCTGACTGGATTGAATTTATCGAAAACGTCTTTCCTGAACCCGAATGATTTTAAATGTAAAAAAAAAAAAAATGGCGACCGCGGAAAAAAGCCGAAGAAATCGCCGAGTTGATGATAATAATAATAATAATAATAATAATAATAATAATAATAATAATAATAATAATCGACGAATAGAAAAAAAAAAAAATTTAGAAATAAGAAAAAAAAAAAAAGGTGAAGGTGGACGAGGAGAAGATGAAAGGTCGTTGAGAAAAAAAAAAAGAATAAAAGCTAAAAGAGAGAGAGAGAGAGAGAGAGAGAGAAAGAGAGAGAGAGAGAGAGAGAGAGAAAGAAGGAATGAAAAAAAAAAAAAAAAAAAAAAAAACTTGGCAAAAAGACATTCCGGTATCTATTTCTGGTAAATGGGCAATAGTGAAATAACGTCCGTGGCGTCCGTGGCGTCATTCCTAGACTTGGATTACGTCCAGTGTGGTGGCGGTGTGCGGGCGTGGTAGTGGTGGTGGTGGTAGTGGTCGAGGTGGTGGCAAAGAAGGAGAAGAGAAGAGAAGAGGGGGCGGGGGGCTGGCAAGAGGTAATAAAAATTGGCGTCTTCATTTCGATTAAAAAAAAAAAAAAAGAAAAACCAATCATTGAACAAAGTTTTCAATGAAAAATTTTTTTTTTTCATAAAAATATTTATCGTAATTCTAACGTCGTTAACGACAGAGAATTTAAAGACACGATGAAAAGAAATGGAAAAAAAAAAAAACGTGTCAATAAGCTTCCTTTTTCCCCCTCCTCTCCCTCTCTCACTCCCTTTCGACCCGCAAACAAACAACCAAAACCTCAAAAACCTTTTTTTTTTTTTCCCCCATCCTTTTGTAAATTAGTTTCAAATTATTTTTAATGACTTCGAATGTTTGTTGCAAAAAAAAAATATTTTTAATTTATTTAGGCAACAAGACGAATCATCATCATCATCATCATCATCATCATCATCATCATTTCCTTTTTTTTTTTTTTTTTCATTTGCGACACAGAGAGAGAGAGAAAGAGAAAAAAAGTAAAAGTTTTTATATTATTAATACGTATACAATTTTATTTACGGGGAAGGAACGAGAGAGGGTCGTAAAAGAAAATAAATAAATAAAAATCAAAAATAATGAACACGTGGAAGGAGATGAAAGAAAAGGTAAAGAATGAAAAAGTAAAAATGGCGCGGGGAGAGAAAAAAATTACGAGAAAGTAAACAAAATAAAAAATAAAGAAAATTCCATGTTGTTGTTGTTGTTGTTGTTGTCGTCATTGGAAAACGAACTGAATGAGTTTGTTTTTTTTTTTTTTCTCTTCAGAAGGAAAGAGAGAGAAAGACAGAGAGTGAGAAAGTAAGAGAGAGAGAGACAGAAAAAAGAAAAGTTTTAATGAGGAAAACTCGGATCAATTATTATTATTATTATTAATAAGTTTCAAAGTGTTTTGTTGTTTGGTTTTTACACACCCTCGCACCTCTTTCCCTCCCCCGCCTTCCCCCCCCCCACATTCACACACGCACACAAAAAAACCGTTACAAATAAAAAAAAAAAAAAAAAATGTAAACATGCAATTTTACTTCTGCCACGTTTTAAACTCAAAATAATAATAATAATTATGATGATGTTTTTCTACTTGTAATTTTAAAAGAAAATTTTCAAAAGTTTTTCACCCCTCCTTCCTTTCCTTTACTTTTCAACTACTTTTCGTGTAAATAGAAAAAATTTATTAATTAAGGATGAGAGAGAGAGAGAGAGAGGGAGAGAGAGAAAATAATCGTGAAATTAGATTAATACGATTTTTAAGCGCCAAAACTTTCAAAAAAAAAAAAATCAAATTTCATCATTTGTTCATTCATATCGTGTCAATAAAAAAAAAAAAAAAAGACGTGAATGAATACCAAAGCATCCGTCGTACAAACGGACGAACGTGTACGCAGAATATTTCGCGGAATTCGCGGGTTTCGCGGGGGCGGGGATAATTTTTAAATTAAATTTGTAAAATAAAGAAAAATTAAAAAAAAGACGACGACGTAATCATTCGATTTCAATAAGTACGAAAGAGAGAGAGAAAGAGACACACACACACACACGCACACGCACACGCACCCGGTGAGAGAGAGAGAGAGAGATTAAATATATATAAGCAAATCAATTGCGAAAGACAAATGAGTTTTGGAATGATTCCAGCGTGATATTGCTTCACACTATTAAAAAAAAAAAAAACCGTTCGAAAAAATTATTATCATTATTATTATTATTATCATCATCATACGATTTCTTCCTCGTTTTAATAGAAATTAATTTAAACGAACGAACGAACGTGAGTGCGTGCGAACGTGCATGCGTGAGTATTAAGTGGGTGGATGAAAAAAAAAAAAAAAACGAAATGAATTTGAAAAATAATAAAGAGAGAGAGAGAAAGAGAGAGGAGAGAGAGAGAGAGGGAAATAATAATAATAATGATAATGATGATAAAGTTCAAAACCTCGAACGGCCCCGAAGATTTGCGACGTGTCTGACACGGTTACGTCTCTAATCTGGCGTTAATCCAATCAACAAGGAAACTAATTTTTTCTTAAAACTTTTCGATATATTATTATTATTATTATTATTATTATTATTATTATTATTATTATTATTATTATTATTAAGAGGTTATCAAATAAAAATGACCCAATATAATATTATTATGAAAACCACTCGCTAAGAAAATAATAATAATAATAATAATAATAAAAAGAATACGTTCGAATTCGATGACAAAAACGTTTTTCGTCGAGTTCATCATCATCATCATCATCATCATCATCATCATCATTCGATTTGTAGGATACGAACGTTTAACTTTATCGATCGATCGATCGATCAATCGATCATACTCATTCATTCATTCTCATTCACAATCAATTTCACAACATAATCAATCAATCCCACCACCACCACGCAATCGTATTCAACCGTTAATTATGACGTATAATAAACGCGTTCGAACGCGAACGTTCGTTAAAATAATAATAATAATAATAATTTGACATATCGATCGACGAACTATCGGGAAATACGCGTTCGATTTTCTATCTCTCTCTCTCTTAACTATCGTTTAGAAGGTCGAACATATACATGATGGCGCCTCGGGTTTTTCTTTCTTTCTCTTTCTAATTTGCACATTCTTCGCGGGATATATATATATATATACATAGGCGCGGTTTTTTTTTTTTTTTTTTTTTGTTGCAATAAAATACTTTTTTCAACTTCGTTACAGGGAGGTAGAGTGAGAGAGAGAGAGGGAGGTAGAGAGAGAGAGAGAGAGAGAGAGGGAAAAACTTCAACTTGTCACCGATATCAAGGCCGATGATAAAACAATTTTTTTTTTTTTTTTAAATCGACTTTTCTAGAATTTTTTGTAATTTAAAAAAAAAAAAAAAGGTGGAAGTTATTATTATTATTATTATTATTATTATTATTATTATTATTATTTTATGAATTTAATTAACGTTTGAGACATAAAACGTATCCCACCACCACCATTAGGCCAAGGTTTTGCGTACATTTTTTTAAATGTTAATTGTGCGTGCGTGTGCGTGTGTGTGTGTTCAAGATGAAAAGAGAGAGAGAGAGAGAGAGAGAGAGAGAAGCTTTTATGTATGAGTTGTATACGCATATACACGCACACGCACACACACGAATCAGATGATGTGTGTTTTTCTCACTGTTAGCTGAGGTGTGAAAACGTGATATTATAAAAATAATAATAATAATAATAATAATAATAATAATAATAATAATAATAATAATAATAATAATAATAATAATAATAATTTTTCTTCTTAGTTGATACCTTTATTAAGCGGAAATGAATCGTGGAGGCAGTAGGCGAAGTTTTTTTTCTACTACATGACGTGGGAATTTAATTACACGGCACTCAAAAGAATTTCATAGTTTTATGTTACGACTTTGACTATTTATTATTTTACATTATTATTATTAATAATAATAATAATAATAATAGCAACGCGAATGCCATTTGCTAAACTTTTTTTCTTATTCATTCGCTTTAATGTAAATAAAAAAAAATTTCGCGAAAAATTTAAAAATGGCGTCGTTAAACGATTAATTTTATTATTATTATTAAGACGTTTTTCCCCTTTTTTTTTTTTTTTTAGAAAGTGACAAATCTCAAAAAAAAAAAAAAAAAAGCGAGAGAGAAAACAAATAAAGCGTGTGTGAGAGAGAGAGAGAGAGAGAAAGAGGGAAAATAAAATAAAAAAAAAAAAAACTTTAAGAACGTTCAACAGGTGTCTGCTGTTGTTTTTGTTTTTGTTACGTGTCCCGATGTTAGCTAAAAGCTCAGCCAACATGATGCGGTTGTGAATTACAACAATCAGAGACAAAAACAAACAAACAAAATTGGATTTTATACACTAGAAAATCTCCTCCCACGATCGCGCACGTACACGCACACAAACACAAACAAACACAAACACCATTTATTTTTTTATTGTTTTTTTTCCTCCTTCTTCTTCTTCTTCTTCTTTTTTTTTTTATTTCATTCTTCAAAAAAAATAAAAGAAGGAAAAGGAAAAAGAAAACATCAAAGCCAATACGTATAGATATAAAATGAATAAAAATAATAATAATAATAATAATAATAAAATGTATCTTATTTCTAATGCCACGTTTGTAAACAAAATCTCGCGCCGTGATTAATTTTTTTTTTTTGTTCGGAACGTAATAATAATAATAATAATAATATTAAATATCACATCATCGATTTTACTATAAGAATTTTACGGCAGACGACAAACGACAAACAACAAAGCAATGGCCGAAAAATTTTTTTCTCTCTCTCGAAAAACTTCTTACATTAATTAGCATTTTAATTAACGCTTATATCTATTACATCGAAATTTTACGTTAGCTCGCTCGTTCGAGGGGAAATGAGGGAAAAAAAAATCATCATCATCATCATCATCGATAAAATCTAGACAGACAAACAGACGAATAGCAAGAAAGCAACAACCGACACCGACACCGACAACAACAACAACAACAACAACCGCAAGTAAAAAAAAAAAAAAAAAAAAAAAAAAAAACGCGCGCGCGCGCGCGCCAACGACGACAAATAACCGAATTAAGAAAATCGTCATAGAGTAATAAACATTTTTCTTTAAAAAGAAAATAAACAAAGGGTTGATTTTTAAGTTGGCAATACTTGTTACCCCGTACGGAAAATAAATAAACATCACGTGACCGTTTAACTCGATCCATATTATATACGCATCGTATTAATTTGATTATTATATGGATTATCATCATTAATATTTACCAGAATTTTTTTTTTTTTCCCCCCGAATTTATTCGTCGTTTGAGTTTACATTCGAAAATTTTTTCAACGTCTTCATTTTTTAATTGGACAAAAAAAAAAGATGAAGAAAATGTGCAAAATTTCAACAGAGATTTATTTATTGAAATGGTTTTTTTTTTTTTTTTTTTTGTTAAAATGATGCAAATTAAAAATTAAATTTATGTTTTTTATTTTTTTTTTTTCTCTTAAAGATTTAAAATATTTTCGAGCCCCGAAAAAAAAAAAAAAATAATAATAATAATAATAATAATAATAATGATGATAATAAAATTTTTTTTTTTAGGCTAACGTCAAACATTTAAAAAGTCGCATGTAAATTTTTGAAATTTTTTTAAATTGATCCCGAGTTTAATTTGAAACGACCAATCGAGCCTCATTCTTTTTACGTTTCCGATTTTAAATTATTGTTTATTTTAAAATGACTTTGACTGGTTTGAAAAAATCAATTACAAAACCGGACAACTTTCAACGAGTTTACATTTATGAATAAATATTTTAAATTGAATTAAGCAATTATAAAAAAAAACGTTGTTAATTCAAGAACGTAAATTGCGAAATTTTCTTACGAAAAAAAAAAAAAAAAAAAAAAAAAAAAAAAAAAGGCTAAATGAAATATGGCGGCGGGGCTCCTGGTCTTATGCTCGATTTTTTTTTTTTTTTAAAAAAAAAAAAACGATGCCGAAGGAAATTTAATTTTTAATTTTATTATTATTATTATTATTATTATTATTATTATTATTATTATTATTATTATTATTATTATTATTATTATTATTATCATTAAATTTTTTAATTAGGAATTAAAAAAAAAACAAAATTTTTTTTTTTTCCTGCTTGCCACGACGCGGTTTCGAACGTCGTGTCAATAGACACGAGACAACAAAAGGAAAAATTTCCTTAGCAAGCTAAACTAACAATTCGTTATTTTTACGAACGCCATTTTGTCATCCCTCCCACTTTCCACCCCTCCCCCTCCCTCCCTCATCAACACGGCATAAAATCCGCCATTTTCTGTTAAATTTAAAATTAACCGATTGCGAAACGGATTTTTTAAAAAAAAAATTTGGCAAAAAAAAAAAAATTTTTTTTTTTTTTTTCATCTGAAATTTTTTGTAAAATTTACGCGGCGCGTTGGCGAACAAACTATCATCATTATCATCATCATCATCATCATTAGCCTAATTACATGTGACATGAGAGAAGATGAATACAACCTCTTCGTGAGAGAGAGAGAGAGAGAGAGAGAGAAAAGTTGTTAGAGGAGAACGAGATTTTTTTTTTTTTTTTTATCCAGAATGAATATAATCGAATTTATTAACGCCCCTTTTTTTTTAAATCATCAAACACGTTCGATGCAAACTCCAGTCGGTGATAGTAGCGATAATAATAATAATAATAATAATAGTGATAATAATAATAATAGTGATAATAATGATGATGATAAAAACTAGGACGCGACATCGATTTACCCGTTAAAATATTCAAAAAAATTTTTACGAGAGAGAGAGAGAGAGAGACCTTCTCCAGTCGTGCCCGAGTAATGGCGGTAGTGGTAGTGGTGGTGGTGGTGGCAGTGATACCAACCAACGATTTAAAAAAATGAATAATTCGAATACTCACTCGATACTACATTGAAACGAAAAAAAAACCAGAAAAACAACCTTCGATGATGATAATGTTTAGTGTGCGTGCGTGTATTTTGCGTGTGTAAAAAATTTTCCTAGACGTCCTTCACCTTACCCCCCCCCACCCCCCACACACAGGTAAAAATGATAAGGAACATTCGTATCACGGGGTGGTAGGAGAGGGGAGGGAATGGGGGAGGGGAAATTTTTTTTACATGCGTTTTCGTCGTATTATCAACTACAACTATCTTTTGTGTCAAGGTTAATGGCGAGGACGCGGATAATCACAGAGGTGTTAACACGTGAATCTGTTTCGATTTTATTTCTCAAAGACAAACCGAGAGAGAGAGAGAGAGAGAGAGGGGGGGGGATAGAGAGAGAAGGGAAAAGAGAGAGAGAGAGAGAGAGAGAGAGAGAGAGAGAGAGAGAGAGAAATTGAGGCCGACTTTATTTTAACCCACCGGATAGTCTTGAATAAATTATTAAGGTATTTTATTTTTGAAAATTTAAGGTCGCGTAACAACCAACAAACCATTTTCATTTTCCATTCGTACGTATTTTGTTTGTTCGTTTGTTCGTTCGTACAAACATTCCGCGCGTTTGTTTCCTCTTTTTTTCCTATCCCATTCTCGCAAATCGAAGACAAAAAAAAAAAAAAAATGCAAATAATCAGGTTTTTTAACACAAACGACTTGTTGCGAGTGTCTTTTTCATTTGTTTCTCACCTTTATCATCGTACCTGTTCTTTTTTTTTTTTTTTTAAATGAAACCTTACCGCCGCGTATGTCGGTCCACAAGATACAGAGGAAAAAGGAAAAACCCATTCTGGACAAGATGAAAATGTGAGAGAGAGAGAGAGAGAGAGAGAGAGAGAAACGAGTTCCCGATCGGATGTTTTATTCTTACGTAATCAAGGTCTTAACATTATGATGCGCTCGCTAAGCGTTTTTTTTTTTTTTTCTTATCGGCTCGTATTTTAATGCGTAATTTAATTTTAACAAAAAAGTTCCAGAAAGAGAGAGAGAGAGAGAGAGAAAATGACCGCACGCATAAAATCCACAATAATAATAATAATAATAATAATGCGTTTGATTAATGAAATGAAAGCAGAAGAAAGTTTCGAATATAAACAGAATAAAAAAAAAAAAAAAACGTAAAAATATTACTTATTTGAATTTTTTTCCATATGGGAAAACGAAAACGAGAGGAAAAAGAAAACAGCAGAAGACAAAAAAAAAAAAAAAGGAAAATTTTTATTAAAATGAAAGAAGAAGAAGGAGAAGATGATTGAAAACCGCAGATGGAATTAATTTTTCAGATTCGGGGATGATTCTGTTTTTCACTTTGAAATTTCTCCCCCCCCAACCCCCCCCCAACGCCGTGTTTGATTTCAAATTTTTTACATTTCAGGAAAAAAACTGGAAAACAAAAAAAAAAAAAAAAAAAAAATTTGTGGAAACGAAAACTATCGAAATTTCATTCTCTCCCTACTCAATCCTACCCTCCTTTACCCTCACACACGCGATATATTTTTTTTTTTTTTAGAATTTTTTTTCCCCCCCTCCCTCTCCCCCCAAACAAACAAAAAAATTCCATATAAAACTTATTTGTTTTTATGCAAATTCAAAATCTTTATTAAAGAAATTTTTCTCGAAAAAAAAAAAAAGAAAAAGGCAACATGACGGATTCTTTTTTTTTTTTTTTTTTGTTATTGTTTTTTATTTGGCTAAAAGAAAGAGAAAGAGAAAGAGAGAGAGAGAAATAATAATAATAATAATAAATGGAACAAATTTAAAATATTTTTTCACATACGTACATATCAGTACAAACTCTCAATTCGAAAGACGAAAGTTTTTTTTTTTTTTAAAAAAAAAAAAAAAATTTGTTTTTATAATAAAAACTCGTTACAAAAGAGAAAAACAACAGCAGCCGCAACAGCAACAGCAACAACGACAACAACAACAACGACACGACAGAGTGATTTTTTCAATTTCAAAAACTAACCGAAAAACAAAACAAAAAAAAAAAACAGCAGAAGACAAAAAAACAGCAGAAGACAAAAAAAAAAACAGCAGAATACAAAAAAAACAGCAGAAGACAAAAACAAGTATAATTGCAACAGATAAAATTTCAATGTGCAACGTATCGAACGATTCAGGTTGGCACCACTGTTCGTGACCGATAATTACAAATACTCGTTACACGCGCATTTTGATGTAAAAATGTTTTTCCGAATACCTTTTTGAACAATTTAACCGAGTTTTTTCGCGTGAAAATTATCATTATCATTATTATTATTATTATTATCATTATTACTATTATCATTATTATTATTATTTCAATTAAAATGTCCGAACCGAAAAAAAAAAAAATTAAAAAAATAAATTGTTTGTAGTCATAATAAAACGAATACAAATATAAGTTAAAGAACTAATTTTCTCTCTCTCTTTCTCTGTCTGTGTGTGTGTCTCTCTCTCTCTCTCTCTTTCTATTTCTGTGTGTGTGTCGCTCTCTTTCTATCTCTGTGTGTCTCTTTCCCTTTCTATTTCTGTGTGTGTGTGTGTCTCTTTGTCTCTGTCTCTGAGTGTGTGTCTCTATCTTTGTCTTCCTGTGTGTGACTCTCTCTCGCTGTTTCCGTACGTCTCTCTCTCTCTCTCTCTGTCTCCGTGTCTTTCTCTTTCTTTCTCTCTCTCTCTCTCTCTCTCTCTTTCTCTCTAATTAAATGTTTCGTCACATTACAAATCAAATCGTCAAATTTTTCTTTCCCATTTGATTGCCATTTTAAATAAAAACATTAAAGGAATGAAAACGATAGTACCTACTCAAACTCGCAAAAATACCCGTCAACTATTTAATAATGAGTATAAAAAAAAAAAAAAAAGCGGTTTAAATCAAAGGAAAAAAAATTAGTAACATTGAAAAAAAAAAAAAAAAAAAAATACGATTGGGAAAAAACGTGAAGCAGAAGAAAAAAAAAAAAAAAAAAAAAAAAAAGGAGGCGAACTAGTAAGAAAACGAATCATTTCGAGGTTTTTCTTTTCGGTATATAATATCGTAGTAGGAAAAAAAAAAAATTTTTTTTTTTCTTTTTTTTTCTAGAAGGAGCTTTTCAAGGCTTTTTTTTTTTTTTTTTAGTGATACAATCCCATATAGAACGACGTGAGTCAATAAATCAAATCAAGTCTCGACTACCACCTCCGCAAAATGAGGGGGAAAAAAGAAAAAAAAAAAAGAAAAATTTTCTTCGAGAGGTGAGAAAGAGAGAGAGAGAGAGAAACAATCGAACGTTAATTTTTTTCCAAACGTTTTCACTAGTAATAACAATAAATTTTTTTTGTAAAGAAAGAAAAGGGTAATTAATTACTCTTTTAATAATAAATTTTTATCTTAAAGAGTAATAAAATTTTTTAAAAAATGGTTACAAGGTAGGAGTGAGTGGTGGTGGTGGTCAATGAATTTGTTTTCCCAAAAACAACCGAAAAAAAAAAAAAAAAAAATTTCAATTAATTTTTCTTATACCCGACAGAAATAGACCGACCGACCGACCGATCGATTATTATTATTATTATCATTATTACAAAATAATGTTAATAATAATATTAATAATAATAATATTATTAATAATAATAATAATAATTAATAACATTATTATCATTATTATTTACCTTGAATTTTAAAAATTACGACCTTAAAAAAAAAAAAAAAAAAAAAATCTATTTCATAATTCACGGTTTGAAATTTTTCCACGGGAAAATAATAAAAACTATTATTATTATTATAATTATTATCGGTCGCGTTAACGCATGCGCCTTTTGCGTTTTTCCCCCCTTCCACCCCTTTCCCCTCCCTTCCTTTTCCCCCACCCTCCCTTGCGAGACGATTTTTTTACGCCGCGTACTCCCAAACTATACACACTCACACACACACAAAACTCAAAACGCGTATAAAAATTTTCAGGTACATCGATCGAGTACGTATTTAAAATCCTGAGAAAAGAGAGAGAGAGAGAGAGAGAAAAACAGGTATCCGTACCCGTAAGACTTTTTAAAATAATAATTAATAGCAGAAATTAATTAAAAATTTCTGTTAAAAACTTGAATTAACATTTTCGAGAGAGAGAAAAAAAAAAAAAAAAGAAAAGAAAAAAAAATGGCCGTCAGTTAAAATTAAAATTTAAAAAAAAAATTTTTCGGGGGGTGGGGTGGGATGGGGGGTCTTTAAGAAAGAGTTAAAATAATAATAATAATAAATACGTGTTTAATACGTGCGTCGTGAAGGAAAAACAAAATGCCATCGAGAAAATTTCATTTTCGCTACAAAAAAAATATTGGAAATAGCGGAAGGCGCCAAAGGTTAACCTTCAACCCGAAGAAAGCTTTCCGATTTAAATGATAATGATAATGATGATGATGATGATGATGGCTTCGAGCAATATTATTAATTCGAGGGAGTGTGATAAGATAACAACCGACAAATCAACCAACTAAAACTTCCTTGTACGCATAAAAAAAAAAAAAAAAACTAGTTCGGACAACCGGATTCGGCTTTTTCTTCATCTTCTTCTTAACGGGTCCGTTATTTCACGGCTTTAAAGAAGAGAAAGAAAGAAATAATAATAATAATAATAATGATAAGAGAAATTCCAAAGCTACGGACTGGACCTGGTACGTAAAGAAAGAGGGAGAGAGAGAGAGAGAGAGACTACGTCCTGACCTAAGCCCGAGTTGCGGTCACGACGAGCGACGGCTCAATTTCGAAATATTCATACGCCTTAAAGCTCTGTCACGAGACAGAATATTCACAAAAAAGAATTTATTTTTTATATAAATAAATTTGTTTCGCAAGGATTTCGAAAAAAACCGTTTGCCGCAACGGCAAACGTAGCGGCAAACACCCCCCTGTCCTCTCTCCGTCCCACCCGTACCCCCCCACCCGATCGCATTATCATTCGTAATGGTTCCAATGAGGCGCTTAAGTGTCACGTAATCAAAGAACGACGACGACGCACAAATATTAATACTAATCATCATTATCATTATCGCTATTATTATTATTATTATTGTCGACTAATTAATAAGAAATAAAATTTAACGAGTTACGCGTACGAATGATGTCAGTCCCATAATAATAATAATAATAATAATAATAATAATAATAATAATAATAATCGTAATTAATTATTTTCGAATAAAAAAAATTTTTTTTTTTATTTGCCGGAAAGACAAAAAAAAAAAAAAATGCGCGGCAAAAAAAAAGCGCGGGAAAAATTTTTTTTTCAAAATTTGTCAATTTAATGTAAATATAAATCGTTCGTGACCTGCCCTCACGAGTATGATATTTTTCCCATTACTCGTTATCGATGATGGTAATAATAATAATAATAATAATAATAATAATGAAACGGACATCATTTTTAAAAATTGACTTTCATATTGTTCGAGAGATTTACAACTGGTTATAAAGATAATAATAATAATAATAATAATAATCGGAACGAGGTAAGAAAGAGTTTTTAAGGTAGCAGATCGACATTCTTTAACCTCGAGGGTTTCATTCGAGGTACGCGTCCCGCAGGAACAACAACAGCAAGAGCAGGAACAGGAACAGCAGCAAAACCAACAACCAAAGAACAAAAAAGAAAATAATAATAATAATGATAATGTATTTACCTTCCATCCGGCCGAACTATTGGAATCTCCTTTATCTTTGAAATATGGAACATTTTGTACCATCCACTCGTATATCTGAGATAGAGTTAATCTCTTTTCAGGTACACTAGCAATCGCTTGCGTGATGAGATCGGCATACGACAAATTACCCCAGGCGTTTCTTCTGGAAGAATTTTTTTTCGCTCCCGGAGCTGGAAGCTGAACGCCAAGCAATGACCCGTCCAACTGAGGTCCAATTACACCGACGCAACCTGAACAACAACAAAAAAAAATTATTATTATTGGGCGACAAATTATTATTATTATTATTCAAACTCTTATATAAAAATTAATAAAGTGGAGAAAAAAAAAAAAAATTAATGATAATGATAATAATATTAAAAAAAAAAAAAAAAAAAAAAAACGAAATTTTTCAATGGAATTCGGTCAAAACCTTTGTTAACCTTCGTTTTGTGATACACCTTCCAGCGAATACCTAAAAACAAGAATCGGCGCGTGTATGCTTACGTAGCAAGAACGAACGAAGGAAGGTGTTGTTGAGTAAAAAAAAACGCTTTCAGGCACACGCGGCAGGTAAATTTTAATAATAATAATAATAATAATAATAACTGGTAGCGTTTCCGGTGTAATTTTCCGCGTTTAGTTGTTTAAAGTACGCCTGAAATTATTTTTAAAAAAATTCCTTTTACTTCGAACCTACCGCGCGAACCCTTTCGAGTGTACAAAAAAAAAAAAAAAAATTACGAAACGGACAAATTTGAACCTGGCAGGTACGTTGTAGTATGCACTCGAATATACCGACGGGGTAATAAACTTTTATAAACGGGGGAATTAAATTTCGTCGACTAACCTAAACGTTGTGGGTTTACGCCACTGATCGTTCAGAAACTGAATTCCCAATGACTCACAACCGAACGTCTTCGCGACAAAATGGCAAAAAAAAAAAAAAATTTTTTTCGCTGACATTCGACTCATACCTAATAAGGATTCGTACCATCACCTTCACCACTCCCCCCACTACCACCACCACCGTCACCCTCACCGCCACCTCGACGTGTACGTAGCCTAAACAATTTCAAAGGTTTTGACGCACTCATTCACATTTTTTTTAAATTGTAAATTTTTTTTTTTTTTTTTTTTATACCTACCGGAATCGATGTGAGGAGGACATTTTCCATTTTCCTCCTCCTTAATATCGATATCAGCATAATTTTCAGGTCTAGGTAGCGGCCAGGTATTCGATCTGGCTCTTGTTTGCGGTTCGAAACCTTCTAATTCACTCATTTGTGGTTCCATATTTATTATAAACTAATAATAATTACTTATATATATATATGTATAACAAACAATAACAGAAATAACAAGAGAAAAATAATAATAATAATAAACTAAAATCAATTAATTTGATTTAACTATTAATAAAAAAAAAAAAAAAAAACTAAAAAAGAGCTAAATTAGCTAAAAAAAAAAAAAACAAACTAACTAACTACGCGGAAGCGCTGCCATTTTAATTTTTCTTTTCTTTTTTTCCTTTTATTTTCCTTTTTATTTATTAATTTTTAACGATGACGAAAAACAAAAAAACAGTTTTTTTCATCAACACTCAAGTTTTTTTCAACACAAAATAAAACTTTTTTTCAATTTTTAAATACATTTTTTTTTTTTTTTTTCAATAATAATAATAATAATATTATTATTATCAGGTTGTTCGCACTACTATTTAGTTATTAATCATCTATTTACACGACCATTTTTTTTTTTTTTTTTTTTTTAAAAACTAATTACGTATTATTATTATTATTATTATTTACTATTATTCGTTTTAAAATAAATCATTCATCGATTTTATTGTGATAAGTGATTAAAAAAAAAAAAATAATAATAATAATAATAATGCTCGGTAGGAGTAGTAGTAGTAGTATTATTATTATTATTATTACTACTACTCATGTATAATTACTGAGAATTTTTTTTTTAAATTTAAATTTAAAATTTCATCATGTTCCGGAAGTAAATAATTATTCATACAACAACAACAGTCTGAAAAGAGAAAAGAAGAAAATCAATCCGACAGAAAAAAAAATAAAAAAAATAAAAAAAATGAAAATAATAATAATAATAATAATAATAAAAACTAAATAGAGAGAAAAAAAAATAGTAATAATAATGATAATGATAATAATGATAATAATGATAATAATCTACGTGTAAATAAAACCACTACTCACTACTTGCTACTACCCTATCCTATCAATCATTCATTCTAAATAAATAAAATAATAAATTGATTAAATTCATCAAATCAGCGGCAAATTTTTTCTTTTGTTTACCTTTTGTTTTGTTTTGTTTACGTAAAAGAAAATTCATAGAGTAAATAAATAACAATAAACCGGAATTGAATTTTTCGCGCGAAATTTAAAAAAATTATTTATAGCGTTTTCGTTTCAATCACTTCGTGATTGTTTTTGTTTTGTTTTTGTTTTTTTTTTTTTTGTTTTTTTTTGTTTTTTTTTTAAATGTAACGTCCGTGATAAGTGATAACAATTAAATAATGATAATGATGATGATGATGAAAACAATTATCAGTAAAAAAAAAAAAAAAAAAGGTAATAAATAATAAATATACGAACGACGAAATGGACTTTTAATATACCTAATTATTTAATTACCCATTTAAATTTTATAAAATTTTGCAATTATGTTTTTGATAGTAATAATAATTAATAAAAATAAAAATAATAATAATAATAATAATAATAATAATAATAATAATAATAATAATAATGATAATGACAATGATGATATTAATAAGACGTTAAATAAATGAAAACGTCGTAAACGACGATTATAAACGAACGAATGATCGCGAAATTTTTTTTTTTTCCAAGTATTAAATTGTTACATTTATTATCATCATCATCATCATCATTATTATTATTAATTTTTTTTTTTTTTGGCTCGGACGTCGAAGACATGTCCAAACGTAAAAAAAAAAAAAAAATTCTTGGCATCTTAATAAATAAATAAATAAATAATTTTCCTTTTTATTTAATTCGAAACGACGCCAAAATAATTTTCACACTTTTCCACGTATAAATATAACGCCGTTACGTTATCATTATTATCATTATCATTATTATTATTATTATTATTATTTATAATTGACCGAATGAGTTTTCCTTTTTCCTTTTTTTTTTTTTCATTCTGGAACGCGTGTAAATAGTTATTTTTATTTATTTATTACAATCATCATCATCATCATCATCATCGATATGAATAAATTATTATTATTATTAATTTTTTTTAAATTCATTTAAATTTCCCTCCATTTCCCTCCTTTTTTGTTTTATTTACATGCGTTTTGACGTGGAAATGCGTATGTGCTCACGCGTGTTTTTTCTTTTTTTTTTTTTTTTTACTCATTTACATTTGCGTAGAATTTAAAAATGATAATAATAATAATAATAATAATAATAATAATAATAATAATAAAAATAATAATAATAATAATAGTAATGACAGAAAACATGCTCTTTCCATTCCAAAAAAATTATTTTAAAGAGTGTTATTGCAAAGACATTATTATTATTATTATTTTTATTTTTATTAATTTAACATGCAGCCATTTTGTTTTTCACAAGCGAAAAAAATGTTTCGTAAGCAAACTTTGACCTCGAACGATCGGGATGCTGGAGACGTTATAACGGGATACACAAACACACATGCGCGCGCACGCGAACGTATTTGCGATTTTCTTTTCTTCCTTTTTTTCGATTCTTCTATTACGAGGGGGGGAGGGGAGGGAAGCAGAGAAAAGGACCCCCAGAGAGAGAGATAGAGAAAGAGAGAGAAGAAAATAAAATAAAATTTAAAAAAAAAATAACTGTGACGAAAACTCAGATTGAAATTCGACCATGTGATTTTTCCCCTTAAAATTTCAATTTAAATTTAAAAACAAAAAAAAAGGCGGGAAAAATTTTTAAATTTAAATATAATCATTATTATCGTTTATTATCGAGTATGGTAGTCGTTTTTAACGAGTTTTTTCTTTTTTTTTCGTCTTTCGTTCATTTATCGCCATGGAATTTTTTTTTTTTGATTATCATCACATAATAATAATAATAATAATAAATTAAAGCGTAAAATGAAAACATAACAAAAAAAAAAAAAAAACGCGGACGAAAAGAAAATCGAAAGAAAATTTACGAAAAAATACCAATAATAATAATAATAATGATGATGATGATGATGATGATAATAATAATAAGAAACGAGAATCATTGAGAAGACGTAAAACATGTAAATTCGTGGCGATAAATAATTAAGACTGATAACGTGAACCGAAAATATTCCGACTCGTGTTGCGCCCATATTAAACATACGTCTCGCGTTTCGACACAACTCGGTATGACGCCGTTCTGATAATGATAATTATGTAAGACCACGTGACCAGGGACTTTGAATGCTCAAGGTCATTCGCCATAATTTTTATATGAGGCCTACACACTGCTTCACTACAAGCTGATGACCTTTAAATTAATATTATTATTATTATTATTATTATTAGCCTACCCTTTTTCTCGTGCACGCATTCGGAAAACCGAAAAACGACAAAGACGACTGACTGACTGACTGACTGACTGACTAACGCTAACTGACTTTCTCTACCGAGAGAGAGAGAGAGAAAAACAGATACAGATAGATAGAGTGAGAGAAAGAGATAGAGAGAGAGAGAGAGAGAGAGAGAGAGAGAAAAGAAAACAACATGGAAGACTCGTGATGATTGAATGCAATAAAAAAAAAAAAAAATCACCAATTTTAATTATTAATAAAAAATTATTTTTAAAAAGGGAAAATAAAACCTTCCAGTTAAAAAAAAAATTAATAATAATAATAATAATAATAATAATAATAATAATAATAATAATAATAATAATAATAATAATATTAAAACTTAGAAAGTCAACCGTCAAAGATCCACAATTAAAAAAATAAAAACAAGTTTCTCTTTCGTTTTGTTGCTAAATTTGAATTTCGTGTGGTCCGAAAAAAACGAATAAAAAGAAGAAAAAAAAAGAGATTTCTGAACGCGCTTTACCCCGAAATATTTACACGTAAAAAACTTACACGTCGGACCACTCGAAAAAAAAAAACAATAATAATAATAATAATAATAATAATTTTTTTTGTTTTCGACTTGTTGTCATTTGACGTAACGATAAATTCAAAATAATAATAATAATAATAATAATAATATTTTTTATTTAACGTGTCGGGAAAGACCCTAAACTATGACGATGAATACAATTTCGAAAAAAAAAAAAAAACGTTAAAAACCACTCGTAAAAAAATTTTTTTTTTTTTTTTTTCAACAAGTGTTATCTGTCGTCTATTTACACGACACTAAATTTTTTTTTGAATTAATGATAATAATAATAATAATAATAATATTAACGTATTTAAAATGTATGGGACGTTAATGCGTGAACGTAACCGAAAATTAAATACATACATATATATTTCGAACGTTAATAAATAATCTTCGAATTATTATTATTATTATTATTAGTTTCTAATAGAATAAAAAAAAATGATAAAGGCATTATCTGTTATCAAAAGGTTTTCCTATAAAGATTTTTTTTTACCGTCTTTCACAATTTGTTATCAATTTTTTTTTTTTTTTTGAAAGCCTAAATTATAGGAGTCAGGTCGAAAAATTTCCCAAAACATTTTGTAATTTCTTTATCACAGAATTAAAAAAAAAAAAAATGTCAGTCGTTTAAAGTGGTAGAGCATTAGTAGTAGCAGTAGTAGTAGTAGCAGTAGCAGTAGTAGTTGTAGTGGTAGTAGTAGTAGTGGGTAGTGGTAGCAGTGTTAGAAATATTAACGAACGACATACGAGTGCAAAATTCATTCGATTCTTTTTTTTTTTTTTTTTTTTTTTTCAGTGGACTTTGAACGGACAAAACTAAAACGGATTATGCGGACTTAAGTAGTATATACTACTTGTAACAGCAGACGAAACTAATTAACTCTTTTTTTTTTTTAATACTTGTAACTGTATATAAGACCAGGTGTTCTAATTATATTAGAACACCAACAACTCTGACGTTCGTAAGTGTACGAAAGAAAGGTAATAATAATAATAATAATAATAATAATAATAATAATAAAGTGGATGCTAGTGTCACGTAAACATTTTTTATGTTTTTCTTCTCTATCTATCTCTATCTCTCTCACTCTCATTCTAAATACACGATTGATTCAAGTCGCGCACGCACTCACGCACGTCGTAGTATAACTAACGGTGACACATTACTGCGACTTGACAACTTGATTAGCCATTTCAAAGCTTGTAAAATTTATATTTAAAAAAAAAAAAAAAAAAAGAATGCAATCTAATAAAATTTTTTGACCTTCCAATCGATCAATCAATCAATCAATCAATCAGTGAATGATTTAATTGATTGACTTAAAGAGAGAGAGAGAGAGAGAGAGAGAAAAAAAAAATCATTTTGTAACTTTTAAAACAGTTTGCCCATATACGAATAATTCGTCACGAACGCCTCATTTTTTTTTTTCTTGTTTGATTGGCACCCCTGGTATCGTAATTATTGACGGTGACATTATTATTATTATTATTATTATTATTATTATTATTGTCGTCATTATAAATTTTTAGCTTAGAGAGAGATGATGATAATGATAATAATAATAATGATACTTTTTTTATTTTTATTTTTATTTTCCATTTAAAGCAAAAACCAGATTTTTCGGTAAAAATTTCACCAAAATGTAAATAAATAAATAAATAAATAAGCGGTTTGTGGTTTTTGTTTATAGTTTTTTACTTTTGGAATTTCTCTCGCGAAAAAAAAAAAAAAAAAAAAAAATTGCAAGAGAAATTTTCTAAAAGTACGTGTTTCATCTACGGTCGGGAAAAAGAGAGAGAGAGAGAGAGAGAGAAAACCTGAACTGCAACATTTTTTTTTTCTTTTTTGTAAAATGGCAACAATTATAAAAAACTAAAATCTCGTCTTTATTTCAAACATTTACACCCTTACTCAAATTTTTTTCATCTTCTATCATCATCATCATCATCATCATTTAACGTGGCAATAGACTGACAAAAAAACACAAAAAAAAAATTTAAAAATCAAATCGTCAGAATTATTTCCAGGGCGTTAAAAAAAAAAAATAAAAATACCTGGAAAGAGAGAGAGAGAGAGAGAAAACCGCGTAAGGTTACCCGCATGTGCTCTCATCTCATTTCACAATGATTATAATGATGATGATGCAAGTCGAAATCATCATCATCATTATTATTATCATCACTAGACGTTGCAATTTTTTTTTTTTTTTTTTATTTAACCACAAATTTCTTTCTTCTCTCCTTTCCCCTCCCCTCCCAACCCCTCATCCTCCTCCCATCTATATTTCGACTCAGACTCACGAACCCTGCGGGTTTCCAATGTTATATTTTGTTTGAATCTTTGTTTACCAAAAAAAAAAAAAAAAAAAAAAAAAAAACCTTTTCCTTTATGGACCAAAAACGTTAAGGTCATTAACCCCTAATTTTAATATCCCCAAAATGAGAGACACCGGTGGATAGGAAAATTTTTTTCTCTCATTTTAACCGGTGAAAAAACTTTTCCATTTTTACCGACGGATTCTCTTCTTTTTTTCAACTTCCCCCCCCCACGCTTCCCCGTTTCCCCTTCCTCCCTCCCCCCGCGAGCGTGTTTGTTCGTCAACCGTAAAATACAAAAATACGTTCGGTTCTATCTTTTTGAGAGAGAGAGAGAGAGAGTTCGTTATTCCGTAATTTCATTCCATAATTTATTATTCCAGGTTTTTTTTTATTTGATTGATTAAAATGCCCCCCACCCCCCACCCCCGGATTACCTCTAACGTATTTTCTGTTTTTCTGTGCTCGAGTTGTTCTCCAAAGTGTTTTTCCGTTAAAACAGAAATTATGTTTAACTTATACTACGTCCGTTTCTAATCGAAAACAATACCGAATTGATGTCAATCTCGTACCACGTTTCCCTCAACTTTTCCCTCCCCATTTCCCCCCTTCCCCCCTCGATCGACTTGTCGTGTACCTATCAACCGACCTTCAACATTTCACCCTAACATTTTCATCGAGTTATCAGTGTTACCGCCGTACTCAGAGGTGCAAACCTAAGACTTTTCAATTTTTTAAGGGAACTCTATCCATTCGTGACGTCACAACAACCTAATCAAGTAAGAAAACTTATAAAAAAAAAAAACTACAAATCCCGGAACACATAAAAATCGGAAAATTCGCATCGCATCGCATCGCAAAAAAAAAAAAACATCATTGTTCTTACGAACGGTATTATTAATAATAATAATAATGATGATGATGATAATAATAAAATTTAAAAAAACCCGTTTATTGTAATTTACATTCATACGATCTGGCGCTAATTTTTAATGGTTTTTTTTTTGTTTTTTTGTTTAAACGCCCCTCATTCTTAATTAAACGAACCATTAGAAAACAAAAAAAATTTATATTATATATATATAATTATACAAAAAAAAAAAAAATATTAAGAATCGAACGTCAAAACCAAAAAAAAAAAAAAAAAAAAAAAAAAAAAACCAAAAACGAGGTCAATTGCATTTAAATTATTATTATTATTATTATTATTATTGATGTTCGTATCGATATTATTATTATTATTATTATTATTATTATTATCGATCGATTGTTTAGATCGAAATCGTTATTTTTGAAATATTTTATAAATTAAAACTTTTTTAAACGTAATAAAACAATTAAACCTGGAATGAATAAGAGAGAAAAAAAAACCTTCACATTATTATTATTATTATTATTATTATTATTATTATTATTATTATTATTATTATTGTTAATAAATTTTAAGGATAAATTCATCTTACGGCTTTTTTTTTACGCTGTACCACATTCGTTAACCGCGTATGTAAAAAAAATTTTCTCATTATGAATAAAAAAATTTTTTTCTTTTTTTTTTTTTGATTTTTTTGTGTATGTTTTCATACGTGAAAGGTCATTAACCTTATTTAAAAATACACCTAAATAAAAAATAATAATAATATTCTTCTGCTCTGTTGTGGGAAAATTTTTTTTTTTTTTTACAGTTTTAGGTAAAAAAGTAAAAATTAAATTTTTAACAAACAATTAATCATCATCGTTCGATCACTAATAATAATAATAATAATAATAGTAATTCAACGAAATGAAAAATCGCTTTCAGCAAATTTAAAGAAAATAATAATAATAATAATAATGATAATAAATAAACGAAAAGTTAAAGTGGCGTTACACACACACACACAGACACGCGAGCGAAAACTAAAACCGGAAATGCATATTTTCCGCGAAAAATTCATAAGGGAAAAAAAAAAAAAAGAATTTCCGTTTGTCGTCATGGTCGATTAATTAATTTTTTTTTTTTTTTTAATTTTTAATACCCGAGGCGTTCGTTTTCCCGTTCGCTTTCGTTCGCGGCGGGGGAGGAAAGGGGGGGGAAGTTTTCCTTATTTATTCACGTCGTGTATATGATGATGAGTTTTTGACGATATTGGCACCGAACCGTTTTTACTTTTACACGTGACACTAATTCTCTGATGCGTATAATACCTAAAACGGTGGTTATTAAATCTAGTTTACAAAGTGGAGAAAAAAAAAAAAAAAAAAAATTTCTTTCTTTTCAGGCTCAGAAGGTCTCGATTAGGTCGTATATAAAAAAAAAAAAAAAGTATGCCCGAAGGTAAAATCGAAAAGGTTAACGTCCAAGTCCGCGAACCGAAATAATCCATAACGAGCACGCGTGTTATTATTATTATTATTTTTACTTGGTGAAGAGAGAGAGAGAGAGAGAGAAAGAGAGAGAGAGAGAGAGAGAGAGAGAGAGAGAGAGAGAAAGAGAGAGAGAGAGAGAGAAAGAGAGAAACCGGCAAAAATGGCAAAAAATATTTAAAAAAAAAAAAAAAATATTTCAAGTCAAATCAGGTTTTTTTTTTTTTTTTCATACCTAGCAGACGCCTCTCGAATCCGATTCGCGCGTACCTTTTTTTTTTTTTTTCATTCAAGTTTGTTTCGCACCTGAAATCGTCTCGTCGTCGCAATTTGATTTTTTTTTTTTTTTTTTTTTTCTTTGATTCTGACTGAACTCAATTGAAACCGCCAGAAGCGAATCGAATTTTTAATTTTTTTTTTTTTTTTTTTTTTTTAATCCGAGACCAACGACCTGCAAATGATGCCCTCAGCCTCGAGGTTAAGCCTAAATGTCTTAATTTAAAAAATTTTTTTTTTTTAAATCACACATCCGGAATACGGTCCTGATTTTTCTTCTTTTTCTTTTCAAATTTAAATTTAAATTTTTTTTATGCCTTTCCACCACCATCACTCATCACCCACCACCCACCCACCCTTTGTCTTTTAAGGGGTCACGAATCGTAGCAAATCGTTTTATTTTTTTTTTTTTTTTTGCTACGAGTTGTTGTTCTCCATTTTCGTACCTTAAAACCTTTCTTTCATATTCGACACTTTTATTAACCCCGGAGGGTCAGTTAAAGAAGACTTTTAAAAAAAAAAAAAAAAAAAAAAAAAACCATTTAAAAAGAAAACCTTGAATGATTTATTATAGTTTTCAATAGAAATAAGTTACAAGAACCGGTTGAAAAGAGAGAGAGAGAGAGAAAAAAAAAAACGAATTCCCTCGGTGCCGCCATCATCATCATCATCATCATCATCATCATCATTATCATCATCATTATCATTATTTTTTTTTTGCAAAAAAAAAAAAAAAAATTGCGAAATTTTAATTAACATAATTTATTATTATAGAAATGTGGAAATTCTTATATCAACTTATTAAAATTCATTCTACGAAATTAAAAAAAAATTCTTTTACGTATATATATTTATTTTAACAATCATCATCATCATCATCAGCAACATCATCATCATTATCATTATCATCGTCGTCTTTTTTTTTTTTTTTTTTTTTTTTATAGAATTTTTCTATAAAGTTCCATCTACTATACATTACAAAACAAACCTGTTGCATCGTCACAAAGTCAATAAATATTTCAAACTCGTATAATTTTAAATGGAAAATAATAATAATAATAATAACAATATTAATAGCAATAATAATAATAATAATAATAATAATAATAATAATAATAATAATAATAATAATAATAATAATAATAATAACGAGAAAAGGATCCAATGACAGGTTAATTGTTTCCCTTCTTAGAAATTTCAAACCTTTTTCCCCCCCGAAAAAAAAAAAAAAAAATCATAAAGAAAAAGAAAAAAAATCTTTTTTCCCCCCCCCTTCCCTTCCATTCCCTCCCCCTCTTCCCCCCACACACCTCCCGTCCCTTCCCTTCCACCTCTCTCTCTCTCTTCCGCCTCCCTTTTTCTCATTTCTTTCTACTGCCACGAATAATTTAAATGAACAAAAAAAAAGAAAGAAAAAAAATATGAAAAAAAAAAAAAACCTTTTGTCGATGCCTTTTTCTCTCTCTCTCTCTCTCTCTCTCTTTTTTTTACAATAGATTTAAAATGGTTATCATCATTATCATTATCATTTTTATAATGTAATTAAATAATGCATAAAAATAAATTTATCAACATCATTATCATCATCATCATCATCATTATCATCATCGCACTCGTAAAAATTATAATTTATTGATTTATTATTATTATAATAATAAATAAAAATTATAATTAATAAGTAATTAAAATAATAAATAAATAAATAAATAAATTTTTATTAATTATTATTATTATTATTATTGTTATTATTACGTAATAACGATTCGGTTGGTAAATTTATTATTATTTATTTTATCATCATCATCATCATCATTATTATTATTATGTTATATATATTATTATTATTATTACGAATCGAATCGTTGCTGAATTCCGTTGCCGATTACGTTTGTTTATTAATAGTTTAGTTATTGTCATTTGCTTACTATCTGTCTCCTAAATGTTTATTATTATTATTATTATTATCGTAACGGTTGTTGTCTCTCTGTTGTTGTCGTTGTCGTTGTTGCGTCAATACTATTATTATTATTAATAAGAGTGTTCGGGATAATATTTTTCACAATTTAAAAGCAAGTAAAAATCATGAAAAAACTCGTAAGAATTCAAATTGAAAAAAGAAGAAGAAGGAAAATCCCGGCATGAACGAACGAAAATTCAAATTTAACGGTCATCACTTCGTTCTCGAACGTGGAACGCGAATTCGAACGACGAACAAGTAGCGAGCGAGCGAGCGAGTAAAGCGAAGAAAGAGTAGGGGGTTAAATAAAAAGCACGAAAAAAATTGGCGCGAAAAAAAATTTTTTAATTTTTTTTTCAAATACGGGGGGACCGAAGGGGGGGGCCCGGTAAATAACAATTTAAAAATTAATTCCTAAAATAATAAATAAAAATAAAATTTGCCGCTGTTAATGATGATATGATAATAATAATTTTAATAACTTTTTTTTTTGTTCGTCATAATCAATAATAACTAATAAATTACTAAAAAAAAAAAAAAAAATCAATCGATAAATGATCAATTACTATTATTATTATTATTACTGATCTTTTCTACCTGATTTTCCTCTTTGATTATTCGTAAACATTGAATGACGACGGGTATTATGAATTTTTCACTTTTCCACATACGAAAAAAAAAAAAAAATTTTAAATAATAATAATATTGATACGAATGTTTCCCTTTACGTTATCATCATCATCATCATTATTATTATTTTTATTCCCGGTAACGAAAAAAAAAAAAAAAAAAAAAAAAAAAAAAAAATCTCACTTTTCGACGAGTTACGACCGAATCGCACAAGCAACACCAATTTTACAACCAAAAATTTAATTCAACTTATGTATCCGTATTTATTAATTATTAACTCGTCGTTATTAATAATAAATAAATTAATTAATTAATTAATAAATAAACTTCACCGGATTATTATTATTATTATTATTATTATTATTATTATTATTATTATTATTATTATTATTATAATATAACAAAATAACCGTTTTTTTCTTCTCTATTTCTTATTTGATAATTTATACGCGACGTAATAATAATAATAATAATAATATAAGTTCAAATACCTCGACCGGAAAATCCGTTAAAAAATTCGTAATGATAATAATAATAATAATAGGTAAAAAGTAAGCACTTTGACACGCACACACGCGAAAGGATGTAAATCCAATATGATGATAAAAAAAAAATTTAAGTGCGTTAACGCACTTTTACGCACTTTTACAAACACACGCACAATTATTATTATTATTTATTTATTTAATATTTAAAAAAAAAAAAAAAAAAAAATCACTTTTATAATAAAAATTTTAGTTTAATTTACCACAAAAAAAATTTTTTTCTCTCTCTCGCGCGCGTTCGAATAATAATAATAATAATTAACGGTTAAATTTAAATTTTAACGTCCGACGACGACGACGATAATAATAATAATAATAATAATATTAATATGAATAATGTTTAAGAAGAAGAGAGAGAAATGAAAGAGAAAAAATAATAATAATAATAATAATTTCAAGCCATGAGTCCGTGTGCATCTAACGAAAACCACGTTCGTACTAACTCGAAGAATGAAAAATTTATCTACGTAGTTTCGTTAAAATCTCGTCACGAGGTTTTAAAACCGTTTTTCATTCGTTTTAATTCTAAAACGTAACAAGTACACTTACGACGCTCGCGATTTATATATATATATATTTATTTTCGTTTTATTTTTTTAATAATGTTTTGTCTTCTGCTTTTTTTTTTTTTTTTTTTTTGTAAAAATTAATTTTTTTAAAATAATTTTTTCAAACCTTTCGATTATTATTATTATTATTATTATTAATATTAATCAAAAAAAATTAAAGTTAATGTGTTATAATCACCGATAGAATAAATTCATAGAGTAAATAAACAAATGAAGTTTATTACCATAGTCATTTGTAAGAAGGAGAACGTCGCACGACGACGACGCCGCCATCTTGTTTTTATTTTTATTTTTCTTTTCCGTATAAAAAAAAAAATGAAAACGATTTGATATAATTATTGATGATAATATTATTATCAGTTACGACCTGATTTGATTAAATAATGAAAAGGTCAATCGTAAGGGTTAAATTATTAGTTAATTTTTTAATTAATAATAATAATAATAGTAATAATAATAATAATAATAATAATAAAATAAAACTCACAAAATGTCAATATTTTATAATAATAATAATTTCATTTTTTACTTTTTATTTTTTTTTGGGGGGGGGGGTCACGATGGATGAACTTTATCGATTTATCGATTTATCGATCGATCGATATATATATATATACACAGATATCGATTTATTAATTAAATCAAACGAGTTTTTTTTTTTTTTTGATATTTCCGTTATTGAAAAAAGAAATTATATAATGAAACCAGGTTAGGTTAGGTTTCATTTTTTAAAAAAAATTTTTCTTTTATGTATTTTTTAAAAAACAATAATTAATGTCGTTCGTACTTGATAATAATAATAATAATAATTGTTATAAATAAGTATGTAATAGCATCGTAATAAAATTATTTTGTTGCAAAAAAAAAAAAAAAGAAAAAGAAAAGTCATGGTAAAGTGTTACGGTTACGTTTGTACGAATATAAACAAAATGTCGGCCGGATTGTTTTGACGTTCTTAAAACAAATTTTTACGGTGATTATTATGTTAATAACGTTCGCCATATTAATTATGTTAAAAATTTAATTATTAATAGTTTTTATTTTAAATAAATCGATATAATAATAATAATAATAATAATAATAATAATAATAATAATAATCGAAAGTTTTTTTTTTTTGCCGTTAAAATTTGAAAAAAAAAAAAGAAATGCGAGGATTTGTACATGTGATGTTTTACCCGTATGCGATATATATGACGTCAATCATTTTAAATGATATCATCGAAACTAGACCGGACTTTGATCGAAAAAATTATCACGTCGAGTAATCTTCTTAAATTTCGAAACGAGTTTTCAAAAAAAAAAAAAAAAAAAAAAAAAAAAAATTTAAAAAGAATGTTTTTCACGTTGTTTTTTACATACGAGAACACGCCATTTTATATTTTTTGAAACTTTTTTCTCTTTTCTTTCCCTCCCCCTCTCTTCTCCCCCGCTTTCCCCTCTCCCGTACAAATAATATGAGTTTCGTGCGCAAGGTCAAATGCTGTCGGCTGAGTTTTTACACGAGAGTTTATTTTCACTCTCTCTCTCTCTCTCTCTCTCTCTCTCTCTCTAGTAACTTATTTTCCGTATAATGATGAGCGTATAGTACGCCATATTGAAATGTTAAAAACGGAGAATTATGATCTTTCGGGTCATTATCATCAACTAAATAAATAAAAAAAGCAGAAGAAAAAGAAGTAATAATAATAATAATAAATGATCGATGTACATAAGGTTTACATACATTATTATTACATCGCGATTTTAACGGTTTTTTTTTTTAAACTTTATAATTTAACGGTCGTTCGCGAAAAATGATTTGCATAAATGATAAGAAACGAAACGAATGGTAAAAACAGTAAAAACTTTTCAAATATTTTTTTTAAAAAAAGTGGAAGTAGACAAATGAGGTGTTAATACGTGTCATTAACCATTTTTTTTTTCAAATATATATACATATACATAAATTTTGTAACGCAGTTAAAAAAAAAAAAACTCGTTATACTATTTTTGTCATGTTAACATCCGCCATTTTGATTTTTTTTTTTTTTCGGAGTTTTTTTTAATAGCGTCGGTCAAATTTTTAATTATTATTATTATTATTATTAAATTCGTAAGTATTTAATATAAAACTTTATTATTATTATCATCGAAAAACTCACGAATAAAAAAAAAAAAGAAAAAAAAATTTAACGACATTATAATTATTAATTTTCTACTTTCTAAATAATTTCAAACCTCTCTCTCTCTCTCTCTCACACACACTCTCGCATTTACTCCGTTACCTTTTGCCCGGTGACCTTGAACACTTATTTCATACGCAACAATTAAATTTTGACTGTCTTCTCAATTTATACACACTCAACCGTGACAATATTAAACTATTATAATAATTTTTAATTATTTACCGTTTAAAAATGTCGCTCGACGTGGCAGAAGTTATTATTATTATTATTAATCACTTATTTACTACCACGATAAATTACAAACTTTTAAATATTTAAAAAAAAAAAAAAACCGAAAAAACCGAAAGAAAGTACTTGATAAAACGCGCAAGTAATTTTTCTAACTGGAAACTTTTTAAAATTTCCGCGTGAGTGCGCTCGTGTGCAAATGTATAATGTTAATGATGATGATAAATTCCGGAAAGGAACGAACGAATGGTGTGTGAAAGAGAGAGAGAGAAAGGTAGAGAGAAAAAGGAGAGAGTGGAAGAGGAGGGAGAAAGATAGTAAATTATTTAATTTGAAACCTTAGAAAAATTCATTGTGGGATTGCAAACATTCGGTTTCTAATTAATTGTCCGTTTTCCGCCATCTTTTTTTTAATTTTATTTCCTCCTTCTTCTTCTTCATTCTAAGAAAATGATTAAACAACACATTTCCGGTTTTCTTTTTTCCAAGTCGTTTCCGTTTTCTTTTTATTTTTAATCATCATTGAAATCACATCCGTCTGGATAAATTTTTACGTTAGATGATAAATATCCACGTGTGTCCAGCTCTCCTCCGGGAAAAGTGAATTCCGGGAAGAGGATAAAGGAAGGAAGGAGGGAATGGAGAGGAGGGAAAGAAGGGGAGGGGGGAAGGGTAAGTTTTAACGATACTTACCTACCTCACCACCACAAAAAATTTAAAAAAATTATTCCATCAGACCAGATAATAATGTCCGCCATTATGTAATTCCAGAAACCTGGACAAAAAATTCCCTTTTTTTAATTTTTCCATATGCTAAACATATAAATCCATCAAATCATCACTCATGATGATGATAATGATGATCATGACGTTTGGGAAAAACAAAACAAACTCGTTTAAATTATTATTATTATTATTACTATTTTTATTTAAAATTATTAAATTTTTTTTTTTTTTATTTATTTTATTTTTTATTTATTTATTTATTTATTTATCATTATCATTATTATCATTATCATTATAATAATCATTATTATTATTATTATTATTCATTTTTATTTTCAATAATAATATATAATATATATAATATATATATTCATCATTTTTATCTACTACCCTAATTTACAATATTTTAGACCAATTATATTGTTGTCAAAATGGCGCCCCCGCCCCGACATACCATTATCATTTATCAACATTATTATTATTATTAATAATAAATTTTTTTTCCCCCTTCCCGTTTCTCACTCCCACCCCCGCACACGACGTTTAATTGTTTGTCTCTCTTCGAAATGCGTGTTTGTGTGTGTTTTGGTGTCCTTCTCTCCCTCTCTCTCTCTCTCTCTCTCTCTCCTCTTAGGTTGCGAATTTTCTTTCTCCCCTTTTCCCTTCTCCCGTCTCCCCCTCCCCTCTCACAATATTTAATAAAAATGTACATCATGCATTTACATGATGATGATGATGACGACGACGACGATGATGATTATTGCCAACACTACCACCAACATCATCATTATTAATATACAAAAAAACGTCTGCTTCGTTATTATCATCATCATCATCATCATCATCATCGTCATAATAAATTCTTTTTCTTTTTGCTTTCCTCTTTTGGAAAAACAAACAAATAAATAAACAAACAAACAAACGAACAAACAAACGTAAAATTGCACAATTTTTTTTTTTTTTTTTTTCATTTTAATTAATAAACGAATCGCAGAATAATTTTTTTTTGAATGACGACGTGTTACGGTGACGTCATCATTTTCCGAACGTTTTCCCTTGTTTTTCAAACCTCTCCACCTTTCTACCACTTCTCATGGCCTCATTTGTGAACATATTTACATATATATTTGCCGTAGAAAACGAGAGAGAAGAAAAAGAAAAGAAAAATCAAAACGTTTTCCGGCGTTTTTCATTTTTTTTTTTTTTTTATTCCCCCCTCCTCCCTCCTCATTCAAACGGCAAAGAGGCGGCAAAAAGAAGTCCACGTCAAAATCAAAATTTGAAAAACAAACGAGAAAACATTTTTTCAACATCCACGTCGACAACTTTACAAAAATTAAAAATTATTTTGCGATTCGTTTTCCCTCAATTTTTTATTTTATTTTTATTAAAATAAAATTTACATCATACGGGAATATCTTGTATGTATATGCATATATATATATATATATATATACATCTATGTATAAGTTAATGATAATAATAATAATAGTAATAATAATAATAATGAAAACAATATAAAAAAAAAACAAATGAACACAAAAAGAAAAAAAAAAAACGGAATGAGGATTTTATACATTTTTCCAACACAACATCCTCAATTATTGAGCACTTTTCTGTCTGTCTGTCTGTCTCTCTCTCTCTCTTTCTCCATAACCTCTTGTATATCTCTCTCTCTCTCTCTCTTTTTATTTTCCAAAAAAAAAAAAATTCGATTGATTCATCATTGAAAAGATGTAAAAAATTAGAGAGCCGACGGAAGTCAAAAACGCATTTAAAGCTTCGTCATGGTTAAGAAAAGCGTCGAGAGAGAGATAGAGAGAGTGGGGGGAATGGCGAAAGAGAGAGAGAGAGAGAGAGAACGACAGTTTTTTTTTCCCACGTACTTATTATTATTATTATTATTATTATTATTATTATTATTATTATAAGTATTTCTCTTGATGGCGACTTAAACTTTTGCCTTCTAAAGCATTTAAATTCAAAAAAAAGAAAAAAAATTTACTTCCTCTCTCTCTCTCTCTCTCTCTCTCTCTCTCTTCTAATCATCGAATCAGTTTCGTATGAAAGAGAGAGAGAGAGAGAGAGAGAGAGAGAGAGAGAAAGAGAGGGAGGGAGGGAGTGAGAGTGAGAGAGAAAATTAGCTTTTGAAGCTACAAAAAAATTTAAAAATTAAGTACAAAACTACTCCGACCGTCAGTTAATTAAAATAATAAGTCAGTTCAGAATCGAATCGATCGATCAATCGATATATCGATCCATCGATCGATATATCGAACAACGAATTCGCATATTCGTCCGTCGGAGATGATGAGAAAAAAAAAAAAAAAACTTCGATACTATTCGATTTTCGACCACTTAACGAGATCATCATATTTCAAGTGAATGAATGAATGAATGAATGAATGACTGACTATTAATAATATTAATAATAATAATAATAGTAGTAGCAATGATAATAATGATAATAAATAAATAAATAAAAAAAAAGGGGGAAAAAAAAAATTCAAATTCACTTGAAAAAAAAAATTGTGGGGGGAGAGAAGGGGAGGGACCGATTTTCTTAAATTTTTTTTACTCTCACATCAAAATACACGGTTACCAACTTAAAAGTTTTCTTTCTTTTTTTCTCTCCACTCTTTTTCGGTTTTTTAAATAATAATAATAATAATAAGTAAATAAATGATGACTACATATTAATCAATACGTACATATATATATATATACACACACGCACACACACGTGTTAAAAATACACGCACCGACTGCGACGTGATAAATTATTATTATTATTATTGCCGTTGTTCTTTTAGTCGCTGTCGATGACGCTGTTGTTATGACGTAGCCTTCATTGTATTGATTACAATAATTACGTATATGTGTGTGTGTGTGTGTATGCAATATAACATTACAAAGATTTCAAATTTACCATCGTCATCATCATCACTATCATGATTATCATCATCATCATGATCATCAATGAATGAAATTATTAAAAAAAATCATAATAATAATAATAACAGTAAGTAAATAATTAATAAATAATAATAATAATAATAATAATATTAATAAACTCTTTACTTGTTGGCAGTATTGTTTTTAAACTAATTCTAATCCTTTTTTTTTAAATTACGTGGGGCGGAGGGAGAAGGTGGGAGGAAATGGAGATGGAAGGGGAGGGAAGAAGGAGGAGGAAGGGAGGAGCGAAGAGGGGAGAGGAGAAAGAAGGAAGGAAGGGAGGAGAGAAATGGGAGGGAAGGGTTCCATTACGTAATTTTCAAAATTGAATATTATTCATAATAATAATAATAGTTGAAAGATGATTATGATGATGATGATGATGATGATGATGATGATGATAATAATAATAATATATACACATATACATAACAAGTAGTATTTTTTTTTCTTTATATAATTAAACACAATGTATATATCTATCACTCGTCGTCGTAAGATGTACATTAATGAGAGAGACAAGAAGAGAGAGAGAGAGAGAGAGAGAGAGAGAGAGAGAGAGAGAGAGAAAGAGAGTGTGTCTGCCTGTCTGTGTATGTGTTTTGTGTTGCCTCGATTCGCATCGTTGTTCCGAATGTCGAATGACGGTGACGCGACGTCGACGACGACGACGATGACGACGACGTTACGTCACGCTTATGGGCCTTGATTGTTCCTTGGGCTCGGTTTTAATGCACTTTCCCGTGAGCTGATTAACGCTCAGAGGATTGTTAACGTCGTGGGGATTCGTTCCGACCGGATTCCTGTTGAGGGGAGGCAACGCGATCGGCATTATGGGTTTCATGTCGAACGTCGGCGGCGTGAGCGGGGATTGCAATGACATGCAAGGGGATGCCAGGCTCACGGACGGCGAGGCAAGTGACGTCGAAGGCGAGGGCAAGATCATGCTCGGAGATGTGAGCGAGGAAAGACCGCTTAAACCCCCGGGGGAAGAAAGTGAATGAGGAAGACTTTCTGCTCCGTCGTCGTCGTCCGGCGGGGTTCTCGCTTCTCCGACGCTACCGCAACTTCCTAAGTTATCCTCTGACTGATTGCCATCTCTTTCCTCTCCGCTTTCCAAATACCTAATACATTTTTTTTTACGCCTGAAAATATATACGAACGTGTCATTAGATACGATCTCTTTTTTTCCGACAGAATTCATACATATTTCATTTTAACTTTTCCTTTTTCTTTTTTTTTTTTCTTTTCATTCCAGAAGAATCGACAAACACGAATCGATGGCATCGATTCTCCCGTTTGGAAGAAAAAAAAAAAAAGAAAAGGAAAAATTTAATAATAATAATAATAATAATAATAATAATAATAAAACGTGCATTTTCCTTAAAAAAAAAAAAAAAAAAATTAATATATAGCAAATCGTATAATAAAAATCATTCAAAGAGAGGACGAGGAGGAAGAGGAGGGGGAAGAAAATGAAGAGCAACAGCAGCATCAACAGCATCATCAGCAGCATCTTCCTTTGCTCAACACAATTTAAAAATAATAATAATGATAATAAACGTGCCAGCCATTAAAAATATATATAATTAATATTTTAATTTTTTTTTTTTTTTTAAAGCTCGTTCGTCGTTTGTTTTAATATCTTTGCTTGCTTGTCGTTGTTTTATTTACTGTTTTATACAAACGACAAACAAACGAGAGTAACAAACGAGAGTAAAAAAAAATTTCGTTTACTGTTACGAAAGCTAAAAAAAAAAAAAAAAAAACGCAATCAATTAAACCTTTTCTTTTTTTTTTTTTAAATATAAATTTCATTCTCGAAATGAAAATAATAATAATAATAATAAAAACATGAACAAAACAAACAGCACAAACAACAAAAACAAACAAACAAGCTTTAAAATAAAACGAGCAAATAAAAATGAGTTTTTTTTTATTAATAAAAATTAATAAAAATTTAATAAAAAAAAAACAGCAACAACAACAACCACAACAAACAAACAAACAAACAAAACGAAAATAATAAATAAATAAATAATAATAATAATAATGATAGTAGTAGTAATAATAAAAATAAAATTAATTGAAATGATTCGTCTCTAATTAACCATCGATTGAGAGAAAAAAAGGGCGACGAGCAGGTTTTGAATATGAATAACAAAAGATGCGAGCGGGCTAAAGGGGTGGGGGTGGTAAGGGGCAAGCAAGCAGGGGAACTACGCATAAAAAAAAACGGTTAAAATAAAAAAATAAAAAAAAAATATAGAAAAAAAAGAGAGAGAGAGAGAGATAGAGATGTACAGAGAAATAGAAAACTCACAAAAAAAAAAATTCGTGAATGAATGAATCAACCTGTAGGTAGAAACAAACTTTTTGGTTTGTACAACCACAGAGACGGCTGGTGGTCAAAAAGATAACGGGGGAACGTCGACTAGAGGTTAACGTATGTCGGCTCTTGAGGGGATGCGACTCCGAGTGCTCCGGAGTTTCCGGCACCACCGTGAAGAACGGTGCCGTGCAAAGCCCCACCGGAAGTTAAACCCGCTGACCCACCACTCACAGTGTCCGGGCTGCCCAATAATACAACAGTCAACAAATTTTTTTTTTTTTTTCCTTTCTTAATATTAATAATAATAATAATTATAATAATAAACAAAATTTATAAAGAGGAAAAATTTTTAATTCTTGTGCCACGACACGAACGACTCAAACTCGTGTCATCGAAATCGATTAAAAATTTTTCCACTTTTTTTCGAAACCTGGATCAGGAGAACTTTGAGAAATTTATAAACAAACAAACAAACAATGGATACGTGATAACAAACGCGTGAGGAAGAAGGTGGAGAAGAAAGAGAAGGAGGAAAAGGAGGAGAAGGAAAAGAAGGAGGAGAAAGAAGAGAAGATGAAGGACAAGAGGTTCACATCAGGACGGAAACGTCGTCAACAATATCTCGATTTTCTCCTTTCCGGAAATGATTAACAATAACAATAATAATAATAATAATAATAATAATAATAATAATAATAATAATAAAGTCTCCATCACCAGGTTTTCATCATTTTAAATATATATAAATATAAAAAAACCTTCCATAAGTGAAACATTAGAAAATGTGTCGTCTGTCCAAAAAACGAAAAATATTTACAACGTAACAACTTTTCTTAATGAAAAAAGACAAAATGATAATAATAATAATAATAATAATAATAATAATTAAGTTAAAAAATACAATTAAAAAAAAAATCGATCAAAGCGAAAATTAAATAAATAAATAAATAAATAAATCATAAAAATAAAAAAAAAAAAAATAAAATTGACTGTTGTGATTTGAGAGCCCGAAAATAATAATAATAATAACAAATAAATAATAAATAATAAATAATAATAATAATAATAATAGAAGTGAAAGCCATGGTTAACCCATATACAAGTTAATGAAAGAAAAAAAAATTGATTAATAATAATAATAATAAAATCATTATCATTATTAAATATTTATTAGTATCATAATCATAATCATAATCATCATCATCATCATTACCATCATCGAAACCGTCACATAATCATCATCATCATTACCATCGTCACCGAAATGAGAGATGGCACGATGATGATGATGATAATAAATAAATAAATAAATAATAATACTTATTTTGATACGATTGTTAAAATTCACATGACCGATTTCGACACATTTTCTAACGGTTCATCAAACGAAAGAAAAAAAGAAGAAAAAAACGTAATAATAATAATAATAATAATAATAATAATAATTTTTTCGAATAAATAAATAAAAATAAATCAATCAATCAATCACGTTGATTTTTTTTTTCCTCTTTTTTCCTTTTCTTATTTATAAACAAATAAATAAATAATTATTAATAATTTTAAAATTAAATGAATGAATGAATGGGTAATTAATTTCTCACCTGCAAGGTTTGCACCACTGACTTTGCTGATCGAGACCGTATCGAGCTCGGCACTTTTTCATATTGTTACCTGAAATTTTTAAACAATTTTTTTTTTTTGGTTACGTCACACAACAAAACCTAACGACGATTTTATCATTTCAGGTTCGTTTCAATAAATAAATAAATAACGATCATAGCTCGGGCCCCGCCCCCGCCCTGGAGGGGTGGGGAGTAATACTTTTGTATTACTTAAATCAAATTAATGCCACGTTTATTTCGATAACGAACTAATGCCACGTTTGTTTATTATTTATTACATCGACCTGAAATGATAAAACGACGCCATTATCAAAAAATAAAAATAAATAAATGAAAACAGCAACGAACGGCCGAGAAAGAGAGAAAGAAGGAGAGAGAGAGAGAGAGAGACGGAGAGAGAGAGAGAGAGAGAGAGAGATCCCTAACGAATTAATTAATTCCAAAAGAAAATCATTTGGCCGTTGCTAGTTGCTGTTTAAAAAAAAATGGCGGGCGAATATTTAAAAAAAAGAAAAGAAAAAGTGAAGGCATGCAAAAAACGTGTGAGTGGTGTGTGGTAATCATAATAATAATAATAACAACAACAAAAATACTCTAAAAAAAAAAAAAAATGGCGCTAGCGTAATACGAACGCGTTTTCCGATCACTACTATAAGAAATATGAGAGAGAAAGAGAGAGAGAGAGAGAGAGAGGTAAAAAAGTATTCATATTTCCTCCAACGATTGATTTCAACCAAAGTAAGTAATAAAATAATTTTCCCGGGCACTGATCATCATCATCATGATTATCATCATTATCATTCTATTTTTTTAAATTTTCATAATAATAATAATAATAATAATAATAATAATTATTATAATAATTTACTCGTGTTACCAGAACGGGTTAGTTAATCGGGTTAGTTAATGAGCATTAACAATTAAACGAAAATATACCCATGTTCACCATCGTCATCATCATCATCATTATTATTATTATCATTATCATCAGACTCGAGAATAAATTTAAATCTTAAAGTAGAGTAACGAACGTTATAATAATAATAATAATAATAACGACAACGACAGAACGACAGACAGTAAAACAACAACAACAACAACATCGACAACAACAATAACAACGATAATAATAATAATAATAATGTGTAACCGCATGCACCAAATCCCATATAAATAAATAATTTAAAAATAATAATAATAATAATAATAAAGCAACGTCATCACCGAAAGGTAAAAAAAAAAAAAAAAAAAAAAAAAAGAAAATCACAACCGATCTAAAAATAAATAAATAAAAATCTCTCGTGTAGATTTATTTATTTATTTATTTATACAGTCTGTAAATAAATAGATACATAAACCAAAATAAATAAATAAATAAAAAGATAGACAGATAGATAGATAGATAGATAGATAGCAGACGAAAAATAGAAAAAATTAAAAAAAAATATTGAAAAAAAAATATTCATTTGCATTTTGTGTATGTACGTATGTATTATTAAGTACGTATAATATATAAGGAGGTCGAAATTACCTCCATCGTTAGCCTCCTGTTTCCGCTTCCTCTTCTTTCCGCGGGAGGAATTGGCCCTAGACGACCAATCAGGATAGAGCTGCATGTGCAGCTGTCGTTCCCTACGTGCGAGCTCGTAATATTTCGCCTGTTCCTCGCGACCAAGGGCATGCCACTAACCCAACAAACAAACAAAAAAAAAAAAAAAAAAAAAAAAAAAATTGCTTAAAAAAAATATATAAATAAACAAAATAATAATAATAATAATAATAATAATAAAAATAATAATAATTATAATTATAATTAAAACAACATCAACAAAAAAAAAGAAAAAAAAAAAAGAACGTTTTTTTTTTTTTTTCTCCTGTCTGAACAACTTTGACTTATTGAATCGTCGAAGGTAGGTAGAGCCCAAAATGAGAGAGAGAGAGAGAGAGACACACACGACGGACGAATCGAAAGTAAACAAAAATAAAGAAAGAAAAACAAAAGAAAACAAAAGAAACAAAAAAAAGAAAAAGAGAGAGGATGAAAAAAAAAAAGAGGTACCAACCGAACGCATGACCGTTCATATCCGGACACGCAAGTACCCGGTTACACGTACTTATTATTATTATCATCATCGTCATCATGACCATGTGCTAGGAATACAGCAGCAGATACGTCACACACACGCACACACACACACCGACAGCATTCCCCCGCGAAGAAAAAAACAGGAAGCGAAAAAAAATAACCCACGACTAATTTACTACTCCCCAAAGTAATAATAATAATAATAATAATAATAATAATAATAATAATAATAATAATGATAATTATTAATTAATAAATACATCAACAAAATCATCATAATAATAATTATAATAATAATAATCATCATCATCATGCTTGTTATTATTACCAATTTTAGCAATAAAAAAAAAACCGGAAGTACATGATAACGTCACAAACAAAAAAAAAAAAAAAAGAGAGAGAGAGAAAGAAAATAAAAAAATACAAACAAATAAATAAATAAATAAATAAAACAAAATTATTATTATTATCGGAAGCAAAAAAAAAAAAAAAAAACCAAACAAAAAATCAGGTACGAAATAAGAAAAGATAGTATACGATCGGGATTTGAGTTAGTAACAAAAAAAAAAAAAATTAATTAATTAATTAATTAATCAATTAATAAACATAAACATAAATAAATAAATAAATAAAAAATCAAAATAATACATGCCCGAGCCGCCGGAACCGCCGGAATAATTTTATATTATTATTATCATCATCATCAACATCATCAACAACGACGTCAACGACATCATCATCATCATCATCATCATCATCATTATTAATTAATTAAATAATCGAAATAATAAATAAATAAATAAATAAATAACCCATTCTGCTATTTTAATTCTCATCGATTTCGAGTACTTGCAATTTCAATAATAATAATAATAATAATAATAATAATGATAAATAAATAATTAGTAATAAAATAATCAGTGCCGTATCCACGCTCTCATTTACCGAATCGTTAACCAAAAAAATAAATAAATAAAATGTTATGTATAAATAAATAAATGAACGTCCCACGTTTGTTGTTGTTTGTGTCGGCGGTGGCGGGTTAAAGTTATTTTTTTTTTAAATTTCGCGCCATTTTTTTTTTGACTCCGCCGCCGTATTACGCTAGCACTACTACGGGTAGTAAAGGTAAACAAATATAAAATAAATAATAATAATAATAATAAAGAATGAGATAATCAAATAAAGGAAGGAAAATAACTATAACGGGACGATAGAGAGAGAGAGAGAAAGAGAGAAAAGGAAAACTTAAAAAAATAATAAAAAAGAAAAAAAAAAGAAAAGAAAAGAAAAAGTCCCTTTTTCCCTCTCCTCTTCGGGGAACGTCGTGCGTGCGTGCGTGTGTGAGTGCGATCAGTGCGTCGTATGCGTAGCCGCGCACGCAAGCACTCACGCACTCGCGACGTTCCTTCCCGGATGAGGGGAAATAAAGGACTCGTTCCTGATAAACGTCATCATCGTGTTATTTTTTTTTTTGGGGGGGCTTCTGGGGTGTCTCTACCTCCTATAGAAGTTATTTCAGGCGTTCTTTCTTTTTTTCTCTTCTTTTTCTTCGTTCCATATCCGTAATTATCCCTAGCGCTCCAACCTGGATAAAGCTGCATGTGAAGCTGTCGCTCGTGCCTCGCTTTTTCATAATATTTGGCTTGTTCATCTCGCGTCAGACTATGCCACTATATAATATATAACAATACGTGTGCACACACACATATAAAAACTTTTATTAACCTTTCGTGACCTTTTTATTTATAAAAAAAAAAATTTAAACGTTCCTTCGTGCCTGAATTCCTTCCCTCCTTCACTCCCTCCCCCTTCCTCATTTATTTCCCCATCCCCTGCCTTTACCCATCCGCTACCTACGATTACCCCCTTCCCTCTGACGGAAGGAAGGAAGGAAGGAATGATGATAATGATTTTCGAATCTTTCCCCAACTTTTTATCTATTTCCTCTCTGCTTCCTACCCTTATTTCCTCCCTCCCCCGTACCCCTACCGAGAGTGCGAGCGCGAGTGAATGTTTTCCTTCTTTTTTTAATTATTATTATTTTTTACATATATTATTATCATTACGACATTTTTTTTTTTTTTTTTTTTTTTAGAAAATCAATCAAAGATGAGAAAAAAAGGGAAACACTTACTCTTCTACCTAATATTTGATTGATGGCAGCACTTTCTTTAAGGGTACATTCTGCTACCACTTTCGCTCTCATTTCCTTCATGTAAAGCATGAAAGCGTTCAATGGTTTCTTTATGTGTGGTTTCTTTTTATCGTTCTGCGAACTTGCGTCCTGTGATTTCGAATCCTGTCGTCCGTGGTGGTGGTGATGATGATGAGAAGAACTCGAATTCTTATGATCTAACGAACTAGACCTGCCAACATACACAAAAAAAATTTTTTTTTAAAATAAATTTCTTTCGTTAAAACGTAAACTGAGAGGGAAAACATTTTTTTTTTTTTAAGGGGCCTTCATCGATCGTTTTTTTTAATTCGTCAAAAAAAAAAAAGAGAAAGAGAAAGAGAGAGACAGAGAGAAACAAACAAAAAAAAAAAATAATAATAATAAATTTTTATATATATATATACATACATGCACATGCGAAAGGATAAGAGGAGGAAGAACAAAAAAAAAAAAAAAAAAAGGAAAAAAAAAATTGAAATGAAATGAAAAGAAAAGAAAAAAAGGAGCGATGAATAGATAGATAGGTAGGTTGGTAGGTAGGTAAGTAGAGAAGCGAGAGGAGGATACATACAAAAGCCAGAGGACAAAGGAAAATAGAAAAGAAAGAAAGAGATGGAAAGAGATAGAGAGAGAAAGAGAGATGAAAAACTGAATCGAAATAAAAGAAACAGACAGAACAGGAAAGAACAGCGTGGAACATAAAATCAATTTTCTTTTGTTCCTTGAAGCACACAGAAAAGAAGAAAAACTTTTTCTTTTTCCCCATTTTTTTTTTCCTTTTTTCCTTTTTTTCCTCTTTTTTTTTTTTTTAAATATATTTTTTTCCAGGAGAAAAATCTTTAACAATATCATCAAATCCGCCATTTTTAAAATTCTAAAGTAATTCAATTTAAAAAAAAAAATTATTTTATTTTAAATTTTTTTTTTTCCCCCCCCTGGACAGAAAGAAAAAGAATAAAAAATTATCATCATTATCATCATCGTTTGATTTTTGTGACGAGAGTGGGGGGTTGGTACACCCCTGTTACCGCAAAGTGGACGGAAGGAGATCACGTGTGTGAAACCTTCCTCGGCGGACAAACAGGTGAGAAAATGAACGTGACGAAAAAGGAAAAACGATTTTCGAACAACAGAGAAGGAAAGCCGAAGGGGGAAGGGGGGCTACTGTATTAAATACGAACGAAAAGAACAAATAATAATAATAATAATGAAAAGCATGCTTTTTTTTCGCTGAAATTTCCTTTACCGTTTTCCCATGTATTTGCTCATTCTTTCTTTCTTTTGTTTCGACGACGACAGAGACGAGAGGGACGACGACAGAGACGACGACAACGACGTCGTCGACGACGACCTTTCGTGAAGGTTCGGTATCGTTAAAACGAGAGGTTTGGACAAACTTTCAAATTCCGGAGATTTTAAATTCAACGTCAGCGCCAAGGATGACGGATTCGTGTGGAAAATGAAATTCGATGACGATGACTTTTTGCTAAAATCCAAAGGTTCCTCGTACGAAGACATTCTCAGGTTCAAAGGTTCGTCGAAATCTTCCGCATCGGATTTGACACCACCGCTGTTCAAATATTTCTCGTAATTTCTTTCCTTTTCGTTTCCGGTCTTATCTTTCTTATCACTCCTGTTGTTGACATCGTCGTCATCATCTTCGACGTCATCATCCGCATCGTCGTCGTCATCGTCATCGTCATTCTCGTCGCTGTTGTTGTTGTTGTTGTTATTATTATTATTCTTTTCATCTTTTCCATCGTTACTTGTAACCTTTCCTCCACCTTCTTCCTCTTCCGTTTTGTTTGTAGGATACAACGACGACGATGACGATGACGGGGGCGGACGAGCGTTTAATCTTTCTCTAAGAAACGGATAAGGATCATCATCGTCGTCGTCGTCGTCGCCGCCGCCGCCGCCGCCATCTTTCGAACATTTCCGACCCTCATCCTCGTTTTTCCCACCATCCTTTTCACTCGCTCCCGATTCTATCATCATAAATTTTTTATAATTTTCATAAGCTCCTAAAAATTGCGACGGATACCCTCCTCCTCCAACTCCTCCGTAACCGGAAAATCTCCAGTATGGATAATTTTGAAAATTAATCATTAAATCTCTCATGTACGTGGCAGCAAGTACTTGTTGCTTCGTCGAAGACAAATCCGATATCATCATCGAGTAAATATTATTTGAACACCCTGTTGTTGTTTCTGAAGAAGATGAAGTCCGATCATTATTGTCATCCTTTTCGAGCAATCTATCTATGTAATATTTGGCACTGTTGCTCGACCTGTTGTTACTCTCCTCGCCACCCTCACCGGTTATTTCGGGTTTCTCATCCGAATCATCTTCCGATTTCGTTTCGGATATTTTGGACGAAGGAGCAACTATTGCCACGGGTTTGGATTTTTTCACTAAATTTAAAGGAGATTGGCACCATTGTTCCATAGTTTTTTTTCTTTTTTTCTTAATGTTTCACTACCGACCGTTTCCTCATCGTCACCATCATCACCATCATCATCATCATCATCAACACAAATTCCGTTACGAAAAATTTAAAAATCGACGACGATATTAATAATAATAATAATATTTTTTTTGCTTCGCCGTTTTAAAACGTTAAATAATTCATTTCCTAAAAAGTAAAACACGAATGCTCAAAAAAAAAAAAAGGGAAAACTTTACACAAAAGTACAAACGCACGCAACGCAACGCACGCACGCACGCACGCACTCGAAATGGAAAATGGAAAAAGAAAATGGAAAAAATAAAATATCCCGACGAAATAAAAATTTGAATAAAATTCTAAACAACCGATTGACTGACTTACTGACTCACTCACTCAATCACTGACTAACTAACTAACTAACAGGTTCCTTTTCTACATTTTCCAGAAAATGTGGAAAATGGAAGAGAAAAACCGACACAGCGCACAACAAAGGAACGAGGAAATAAATAAAATTCCATTCTTATTTTGATCGATCGTTCATCCATCATTGATCATCAACTCCCAGGCAAACTGAAGAGAGGAAACAAAAAAAAAAAAAAAAAACGGGAAAAAGTGAAAAAAGTGGAAAAAGAAAGAAAAAAAAAAAAATTTTCTTTTTCCACTTTTTTTTCTTTCCTTTATCATCATCATCATTATTATCATTATTTTATTTCATTTTTCCATTTCGTCGTTTAAAAATTTATTTATGGGAAAGACCTTGAAAAAAAAAATCAACAGACAAACAAACACCGCCGCCGCCGCGCGGTTGTTGTTGTTGTTTGTTGTAATAAAGACGAAAACGGTAGAAAATACGAGGATGCACCAGAGGTCGAAAAAATTGAAAATAATAATAGAAAAGGATAGAGCGATGGGAAGAGAGAGAGAGAGAGAGAGAGAGAGAGAGAGGAAGAGGGAGAGGGAAAATCGGAAACGAAAGAGGGAAACTAATAAAAGAACGAAAGACAACGATGGAGAAAAAAAATTTTCTTTTTTTTTTAAAGGCGAGAAAATGTTAAAGAGAGAGAGAGAGAGAGAGAGAAATATTCGGTGGAGAAGAAGAAAAAAAAAAAAACAAAAACAAAAGGAAGGAGGGGAAAAAAAATCCACAGGTAGCCACTAAAGTATAACTGATAAATATATATACGCAGACACCACTCGCATAAATATTTCTGTCGTGTCAATAGAAAAAAAAAAAAATAATAAAACGGATTTTCATTAAGGAATCACGTCAGAGAAATCGCGTGAGGCGGAAGCGAGTAGCGGGGGTGGAAAAGCGGAAGTGCGTGAGTGCGTGCGTGTGGGCGCGCGTACTGTCCAAGTACCAAATAAATATAATTTAAATCACAGTGGGGAGACCTTTTTCCTCCCTCTCTTTCTCCCTAACCCACCCCCCTTTCGAGAGATCAAAAGAAAAAATAAAAAAAAAAAAAGGACCGCAATTGAATCAACGACATCCACCCACGCACACGCACACGCAAACACACACAAACACGTTACACGAAATCTTTTTCCCGTTCGTTCGTTTTCTCGTTTGTTTGTTTGTTTTAACGTCCCGGGCAGAATCGAAAAAAAAATTTCCACATCAAAAATCCGTGTTGGGTAATCACACACGCACACGCACACGCACACACACGCTTTTATTATTATTATTATTATATTAAACCGTACAAACGTCGTTCCTTTGTCGCCTCACACATTTTTCCAGGATAAAAAAAAAAAAAAAAAAACCAAAAACGACAACGACAACAACAACAACAACCACCACTATCACCACTACTGCAATTACGTATGTTTCACTTCTCAACGTATTTTACTCACTCACTCACAAAAAAACAAACAAACAAACAAACGGACGAACGGACGAACGGATGGACAAACGAACGAAACACTCCATTTTTTTTTTTATCATCATTATTATTTTTTACGAATTAAAAAAAAAAAAAAACCGACCGCCATTTTAAAATTTATTCCCGTGCAAAAAACGAACGTACGCGAATTTATATATTTGTAACAAACAAACACAAACACAAACACGGATAACAAACGGATATGAAGAGAAAAAAAAATAAAAAATAAAATAAAAAATATGAAACGTCTGAACTAACAAAGAAATGAGTCATCATTCTCATACATTTTCTTTTTGCCCTTTTTTTTTTTTTTTTCCTCTTTATTTCACCACCGCGTTTTTCCCTTTTTCCCCCTTTTTCCCTCGCCTTCCCTACCCTTCGCCTACTCTCTCTCTACCCCCCACTTCCTACCCCTCGCGCTTCCTCGCGCGCGCGACACTTTTCTTCCCTCTTTCTCTCTATTCCTCCCCCGACTTCCCCCTTTTCCCTCATCCCTATTCATCCCTTTCAAAAATTTACCCTTCCCCCGCTTCCCTCGCGTTTCCCCTTCCCTTCCCGCCGCTTTCCTAGTTTTCCTTTTTTTCTTTTTTAAACCGCTCGTGACTCCCGCGGAACGCTTCCGCCGCGCGCCGGTTTTTCTGTTTCTGCTTTTCGCTCCTGCTTCTTTCCTCCTTTTGCCACTGCTTTTCCTTTCGAGAACTTTTTCCCATCGAACACGTTCTCTCTCTCTCTCTCTCTCCGCTCCCGTTTTCCCGACCACTCGCCTCTCTCCCTTCCTCCTTCGCAACAACAATCCCTTATATTTATTTATTTTTTTCTCTTTTTTTACGAATCCAAATGAAAAGAGAACGTATTCATGCAATTTTTCTTTTTTCTTTTTTCAAGGACGTTTTTGAAAAACGAACGGGGCGAACGGGTCGAACGGGGGTGAAGGCTCACGTTCGGGGAAAAGAGGTAGGTATGAAAGAAAAAATATATAATAATGAAAATTTTTTTTTTTGGGAAAACCTTTTGAAAAGAAAGAAAAGAAAATGGAAGGAGGAAAAGAGTAGATAGAGGAGAAACGGGGAGGAGGAGAAGGAGGAGGAAAGGGAAAATCGGAAAATGGAATAAAAGGAAAAAGGAAAAAAAAGGAAAAAAACTCATGATTAACTTATACGGGAATCAACAAGAAATATAAATCATACAGTCGGGAAAGTCGGTCGTGATCATCACAAAGGATGAAAATTTTCGAGGTAGATAAAAGAGAGAGAGAAAGAGTCAAGTAACGAATGTGTGTGAGAGAGAGAGAGAAAGAAAAATTGTTATTTCCCAGGCGGCAGCGGGGTTACCAACATTGAAAAAGAGAAAACGTGGAGAGGAGGGAACGAGGAGAAGGGGAGGGGCCAGAGGTAAAACTGGAAAAATCTCTATCGGATACCTTTTGTCTGTGTGTGTGTGTGTGCGTTTTTTTTTTTTTTTAAATAACTGACGCGGTCATAAGTTTAATTTACGCGAAATTTTCTTCTTACTTTTCATCACTCCTCTCCTTTCCCTCACTTTCACTCACCCGCCGGCGAATTTGGAAATTTTTTTTTTTTTTTTTTTTTTCCCGAATTGCACGGAGGACAAACGTTAAAAAAATTTATCAATAATAATAATAATAATTATAATTCTCGCGATCGATCATTATCGATCGATTTTTCTTTTTCCCTCCCTGCCCTCCTCTTCGTCGGTGACTTCTTTTCATTTTAAACGCGTTGTATTCCATGTTTTTCTACACAAACCGTGTATTGTTCCCAAAAAAAGAAAAAACGGATCAATATATACATAAAACGGGAAAAGAAATAAAGAAAGAAAGAAAGAAAGCGAACCGACGAACGAAACGAATGACAACTTTCGAAAGAGAGAGGGAGATAAAGAGAATAAAATAGAAAAAGGGAAACAGCGAACCAACACCATCTATCGTGAATTTTATTAAAATCGTGATAAAACAGTTTTTGTTTTGTTTTTTTCTTCCCCCTTTTCGCAAGTTCCAGACGGTAACTCCATCTTTAATCACATTTTTCGCGCTTTTTTTTCTTTTCAAATGTTCGAAACCTTTTCAATTAATTTCTTCTGTCTTATTTTCTCCAGGATTAATTGTTAATTAATAGATCGATCACGTGACGATCACGTGATCGATCTCTTTTTAATAAAAAATGAAAATAAAAACTTACCGGTGGTTGTGATCCGACTGAGTATGATGTCCTAATTCTTGTTTGGGTCCAGGGGTGACAATGGCCGGATGGGATGATAGTGAATGATGACCGTGAGGACTAAGACCGGGATGACCCGGTAATAGACTCGTCGGTGAAAATCTATAAAAGTCGCTAGGTAACGTTGTACTACTAATGGGTAATGACGTGGGATAGGGGCTTCGGAACCCCGCACCCGCTGAGATCGGATACATCCCAGGAGTGTGCCTGAAATTTTAAAGAAAATTATCAAAATCAGAAAACAAACGAACAAACAAACGTGAAGGAGAACAACGAACGATAAAAATAAATAAATAAATGAACCGCAAAACAAACGAAATGAAATGAATTTAAGAGAGAGAGAGAGAGAGAGAGAGAAAAAAAAAGTTGAAAAAAAAAAGAAATTCAATTACCATCAAGATTACATTAATTACAACTTGAGGGTGAAAAAGGTAATAGAAAGAAAGAGAAAGAGAGAGGGTGGGAAAGAGAGAAAGAAAATTGGGGAGAACGAACCTCTACACACACACCAAAGACATTTATATTTTTCGGTAATGTTTTTCTTATTTCTTTTCTCTCCTTTTCTCTCCCTTTCTCTTTTCTTTCGCCCCTCGCCACCACCTCAACCACCCTGACTACCACTACCACCACAATAAAATGATTGCGGGCTTTTACGAGAGTCGCTAATGACTTAATTCCGTGTTCTCGTCGCATTACGCGACGGATTTTAAAAAGATTTGGGGAGGTAAAAGGGTCGAAAGAGGAAGAGGGGGAGGGGAGGGGGAGAGAAAAAGGATTTAGAAACGTACCGAAAAAGCAACGGGTCGGTCGGTGGTAGTGGTGGTGTTGGTAGTGCTACACGGGTGGTAAAAAGAAGAAAGTTGGGCAGTAGAAAAATAAAAACCGCAACGTGTTACCGTATCAAAACAAAACAAAAGGAAAGGAAAAAAAGGTGCAAAGATTATACAGTAATAATAATAATAATAATTACATGATAAAAAATAAGCAGAAGACAAACAAGAAAACAAAAAAAAAAAAAAAAAGAAAATTTTTACTCTTTTTAGCAAGCAGTCGTTCATTCGTTTTTCTCATAATAAAAATAAATAAATAAATTTTCCAGTTGAATTTCCAGAAAAGAACAAAAAAGAAAATCTTGCACCCCCTCCACCTCCTCTTCCACCCCTACTCCCCCCTTTCACTCGATTTTCTCTACTACTCGTAATCGTTTTCCAATCCTCTTCCATGCATCAGAGATTTTTTTCAACGAATTATCATTATTATTATTACTTATGTTCCTTTATTCTCCTGTTTTCTCTCTCTCTCTCTCATCCAATAACGGAAAAGATGTACAAAAAAAAAAAAAAAAAATAATAATAACGATAATAATAATTTTCTTTCGAATGCGCGGGGCGGCCGAGGGAGGTGGATTTTTTTTTCCCAACCTACAATTTCCCTTCCCCTTCGCCCTCCCCCCACCCACGAATTACCGCGAAACAAGAAAGGAATTTGAAATTGCATAAACATTTTTTTGAAGGCGTAAGAATTAAAAAAAAAAAAAAAAAATTTTCGCGCAACTAACAAAGTAACTCACCATGAAGCTGGAACCTGAGACATTTCTGGACTAAGCATGGGATACGGATACGTACTCCCTGCCGAAAAGGGATACATGGGCGTCCTAGACAATCCTGAAAAAAATAAAAATAAAAAAATACATAAATTAATAATTTTTTTGATTTTAACAACAGCGGCCACAGCAACCACAATAATAATAATAAACAAACAAACAAGGAAACGAAAAATTTTCCTTCCTTTTTATTACAACGCATGCACGATAAGGGAATGCGGGAGGGGGAGGAGGAGGAGGAGGGAAGGAGGAGGAGGGGGAAAGATGATCGAAATTTCCAGTGAAAAAAAACGAACGAACAAACGAACGCCATGTTGAACATAAACAAACCATTTTGTCACTATTATTATTGATAATAATAATAATAAATTTTTTTTTATTTTTGTTATTGTTATTGTTTATGTTATTGTTGTTGTCGTTGTTGTTGTTCGTTGTTCGCCTAGACAGCAACAATTCGTTGTTCGGATTTAATAATAATAATAATAATAATAATAATAATAAGGCTCAGTTTACAAAAGTTTTAAATAACCAAAACAACTTTTGACTCATTGCGAGTTTTAACCTAATTTCTTTCTCTCTCTCTCTCTCTCTCTTTACTTTATCTGTATTCTGACACCGATAAGAATTAAATAAAAGGCGACAAAGCGACGGTCACGAAACAACACAACCAACGACGATAAAATAATAATAATAATAATAACTCACTTACGCGGAATTCATATCATTCGGAGTAAAAAAAGAAAGAAAAAGAAAACTTAAAATTTATTTAATTAATTAATTAACGGAAACAACAACAACGACGACGACGACGACGACGATGATGAAACGTTCACGTGAGAAAAAAAACGAGATGAGAGAGAGAGAGAGAGAGAGAATATGGACCGCGAAGAGATGAGGGCCACGAAAGGAGAAAGAGAGAGAAAAAGACTCGCCGAACACAAAACAAAATTCATTTTCGATTCGATATTTAAATAATTCTAAATTACCACCATCATCATCATCGTCACCACCCCCACCACCGCCGCCTCGCATCGTCTTTCGGCAGTGGCGGCAGCAGCAGCAGAAGAAGAAGAAGCAACAAAATGATGAGAAAAAGAAAAAAAAAAATTTTCCCTGCAAACATTATTGAAAACACGTCGGGGCTTTACATTATAATAAAAAGGAAAAAAAAGGAAAGCATTTTACGAGAAACAAAGGAAAAAAGGGGTAGAATAGTTTTCCTTTGATCTTCTCCTGTCACGTGATCAGATAACGATCTATGCGACGTTAAGGGACGAACGAACGAACGTATTCGCCCACTTTCACATTTACATTATATTTCTTTTTCCAAAACTCCTTTTTCCCTTTTTTCCTTCTTTCTCTCTCTCTCTCTCTCTCTCTCTCTAACTCACTCACTCACTCACTTTCTCTCTCTCTCTCTCCATAAAATAAAAAAAGAAATTGTTTTCCATTCCTTTCCTTTCCATTTCCTTTCTTTTTCCTACCTAAACTTTACATTTTAAAATTGATTATTTACACGTCAAAAAAAATTTTCGAAATGTCTTCCTTCCTTCCTTCCTCCCTCATCCCTTCATCCCTCCATTTTGTGCGTGCGTGTGTGTGCACGTGCGAGTGTGCGTTCAAAGTCAAAAAAACCCAAAAAAAATTTTCCTCAAAATTTAGAAAAAAAATCCGCGAAATAAAGAAACCGACGGCGAGGATTTTATAATATTTTCTTTCCCGTATCCGTTTCCGTTTCCGTTTTGTTGTTGTTGTTTTTTTTTTTTTTTTTGCTTCTCATTTAACCCCTAAAGTAAATTTCAATACGATGGACACATATAAAAGAGCGATTATGACGAACATTAGTTCCACCCTTGGCCAATACACAGATTGGTGCAATTAAACCGTGAACAAATATGAGAGGGTTGTAACCCTCATCATGTATTATGGATTTTTACATAACCTTACGTCCTTCCTTCCTTCCTTCCTACCCCCGTCCCCCCTTAGAACCTTACGTACGTACAGTCTGAACGCAGCATGCACCACCACCACCACCATGTACGCGCACCATTTTTAACGGGACTATATTTTTAAATTAGAATATCTTATTAACCCCCGTTGTACCCGTGCATGCATCATCAACCCCTTCACGAGAAACGACGAGAACACGACACGCACTCTTTCATCATCATCATCATCATCATCATTTTCTCAAATGATGGGGGAGGGAAAGAATCATCATCGTAATCAATTTACTGTTTACTTTTTCCACCACCTCACAATCATATCGACTCATATATGCCCCAAGGTAGGGGGAAGGGGAAGGAAAAATATTGCGGCGGGTTAATGTGTCAAGTGGGCAAAAAAGCCTGTCCGTCTCTCAATGACATGTAACTGTGTGGGATATGATATTTTTATCATCCTCATGTGCGTGCGTGCGTGCGTGCGTGTGCGTACTGCGTACCGCGCGCGGACACCATCCTTTTTTTAGGTGCGGCCATTATGAAACCTGTACGACGGACGCACCATGTGAAACTATGAAAAATCTATGACTGTCGTGACCTCCTCCTTATAAATTGTGACGCAAAAAAAAAAACGTGAAAACGATATTTGTCACTGTTTGTTTCCCTTCCCTCCCTTTCTTCCTTCCTGCCCCCCCTACATGTTTCAATACGTGTGTGTGTCTTCTGCTATTATAAATAAATTTACGATTTCTCGCGAACATTTTTCCTCTTCTTCTTCCATTCTTTACTAACCGACCACCTAAAAAATCACATAAATATGAATAAATCATTATATGCCCACTTGGGAACAAAAATAATAATAATAATAATAATAATAATAATAATAATAATAACCGTATCCCAAAGCGGGACAATTTTTATTTCCTCTAATTAAAAAAATTGGTCGACGACTCGGGGAAAAGGGTCGATGATGATGATGATGATGGTGGTGGGGAGTAGGCAGACACGTGGCAACACACGTTCATCAACAACTAAACGTTTTTCAACGATCTAACCTTAACTCTCTGCCACACTTTTCTTTTTTTTTGCTTGCTATTATTCAGAGAGAGAGAGAGAGGGGGGGAGGAGGGGAGTCACCATTCGAACCGTCGTCCGCTTAATTACGAATTATTATTATTATTAATGATCGCCGATCGATCCAACACGCAACTTTTCGATTCGCCAAAGTTCTCGACATCTTCGGTGGTAGTAGTGGTAGTGGCAGCAGTCATCGGGTTAAACCATCGAGAATAGACGACCCCATCACCACGCGCCATTCACCCAAGGACACACATGAATCAAGATGGTTATCACGACGGAAGACGCAAGAAAAAAAACGTGAAAAAAATTTTAAATTTCATATCATTCGAATCAAATGCAAACGAGGAAATTAATAATAATAATAATAATAATAATAATAATGATAATAAACGATTAATAATTTTTGTCGTACACGCCCAAACATATCATCAATAATAATTTCGTTACAAAAAAAAAAAAAAATGGCGTCCATCCACTACCCCTAAAGATGAGTGAGGATGATTGCTCTCTTTTTTTTTTTGTCGTCGTTCCGGCGGTTCCCCGCAGCATTTCACCATTTTTCTTCTTCTTCTTTTCCTTTTTTTCCTTCTCTCTTTGTTCTTCTTCTTCTTCTTCTTCCTTATTTAAGTCCTCTTCGAGGGTTAAAATGGGGACATTTGGGGTTGAAAAAAGATCTATTTCACGCATGGACAATTTTATTTCCGATAGTGAATGGTTTCGATAATTAAAAGCCATTTTGGATTTTAATTGGAACTGCTGTTGTGTGCTTGCTTGCTGTTCCCGCTGCTCCTTTTTTGCTGCTCCTTCTCCTCCTCCTGTTGATTCTATTTAATAATGAGTTAATGCCGGTTCTCCTCCTCCTCCTCCTCCTCCTCCTCGTCTTCTTTTGTTCTTGTTCGCTTTTCAATTTTCAATCACTCAAAGTTTTTTAAAATATTTTCCTCAGAGTTTTTCGATTACGTCATCGACGGTATCGGGTTGACAAAAAATTGACAGCCGGGTTTTTATCAATTATCATCGTCGTCGTCACCCCTACCACCACCACCACACAAGGGGGGGGCGGTCGGGAGCTATTAACTCGTTTGTATCGACGCGTATTCGTAACTTTTTTTTCTCGGTCTTCCTTTTTTCTCTTCATGATCTCTCTCTCTCTCTCTCTCTATGATTGATTGATTGATTGATTGATTGATAAATTTTTTTCTTTTTTCTCAAGACGATTCGGATCTCATATAATCATCATCATCATCATCATCATCATCATAATCGTTGTTATTAAATATTTTGGATCAGTGAATCGAACGATGAGGAATACAAAAAAGGAAAAAAAGGAGGGGGAGGGAGGGAGGGAAAGGATGCAGAAACAAACTTGAAAATGAAATGCGCATCGGAGAGTAATCATTCCACATCATTGTATTCTCTCCCTCTCTCTCTTTCTCTCTTTCTCTCTCACACCCTTTTTAATTTTTATTTATTTATTTTTTTTTTGTTTTGTTCTTCCACTATATGGGTAAATAAAAGTTGACAAATGCATACTCCGACCCCCCCCCCATTCCCGAATGAGTTTAACCATATAGTACAGAGAAAAATATACCTCCGGGAAAATTATAAAAATCTAAAAGAGAGAGAGAGAGAGAAAGGGAGGAGTGACACATCAATCAAGTTTTCGTTTTTTTTCTCTCTCTCTCTCTCTTCGAGAATTCCTTTTCCTCGACGACGACGACGACGACCACCACCACCACTATCATCACCTCTTCCTCCTCCTACTCTTCTTCTTCTTCCTTCTTTTAAAATTTTTAACGCTGATTTATGACTTCTCTATTAATTTTTTTAAATGTATGATGGATAGCATGTCTCCGGTCAACGACGACAACGACGACGACGACGAACGTACAACCACGACGAACGGCATGCGTGTGAGAAAAAAATTAAATTGTTTGATTCGTCGGACAAATTACGACGGGAAGAAATCATCATTATCATCATCATCATCATCGTCGTCGGAATTTCTACGTAATCTTCTTCAGGTTGGCAACACTTTGAAAATTGCATCGTCGTCGCCGTCGGGAGGGAAAAGGTGGGGGGAACATTCACAAATTAATAATAATAACAACAACGGATAAATAATTAATTAGTTCTGCTAAAAATTAAATAATTTTAACATTACTACTACTACTACTACAACTACAGCCTACAAACTACAACAACAAACAACAAACAACAAACTAAAAAAAAAAAAAATTCAATTATCGAAATGAGCCCATCACCGCATTCACCGCCACAATTTTTATATGGTTGCTTTCCTTCATGTCATTGTTTGTTTTTTTTTTTTTTTTTTTTTTTAAACAAACGACAAACAACAATCGAAAAATCATGCACGCGTTTTATTTTATTTTTCATCAAGGAAAGCGACCATCAGGAATTTTTGTTTTTTCTTTATTATTTTTTCTCCTGCTGTTTTTAAGTCATTCCCCCAAAAAAAAAATCTTTTTCCTTTTTATTATTATTATTATTATTGTTATTATTATTATTCGAGAGCATGAAAAAAGAGAACGAGCGAACGAGCGAACGAGCGAGTGAGTGATAGAGAAAAAAGAAAATTTATTAATTATAGTGCGTGTGCGTGTTCGAGAGAGATAGAGATAGAGAGACTTGTTTTCCCCAGAATTTCCCATTTTCCCTTATTTCGAGCCACCCCGTCTTATTTTTGTCTAACCTGATGCGGCCAAAAGAGGTCCTAGACGTTTCCAGTCTTGTGGAGATATGGCGGGGTGGGGCGGCACCGGGCTCCCGGGGGGTCCGGAGGCGGAGGGTCTAATGCTTAATCCCCCCAGACCTAGTCCCCTCCAGTACTCACCCATCGCACCTGCCCCTTTTGCGTCTAACTGATACGGAGGAATTCCCATGTGCGCCGGAGGAGGCTGCGTCAGGTGATCCCCGTTGTGGCAGAAAAACGGCAACGTCGCTCCGGGATGTGGAGGCGCGAGACCCATTTTACTAGCCTGAAAATAAACGAAAATAAAAAATAAAAAACAGTTGGTACGAGACATTTGACAACGAGGTAGGGTAAAGAAAAAAAAAATTTTTTTTTTTGTGTTGTGTTGTTGGTAAACCTGCCTGTTTCGCTATATCTATGACATCTCTCACGATAATTAATAAATTCGAATCGATGGGTTGCGTTTCCATCCAGAGTAGGGATTTTTTTAAGAATTCGACCGTTTCGGAAGCCGTGGGAACGGTATCGTTCCTTTCCGAAACCTTCCCTCCTCCTCCTCCTCCTTTTCCTCCTTCCACTTTGATCCCATCTTTTTGCGAGGGATTAACTCTCAACGCCCAAGACGACACGTCGTCATCCGTGACTTCCAAACCCAAGTCGTGTATCAACCACAAAAGTTCCAACAGCAATATTTTATCCTCTTGTTCGTGACCGAACGAACTCGGTCCTTTACTCGTCAACAACAATTTGCCACCAACACCAACACCACCGCCATCTTTTTTTTTTTCTTCTTCAATCAATCGACCGCTCCATTTCTTATCATCATCATTATTATTATTCATCGTCTCGGATTCGTTTTTCGTCGATGGTTTCAACGTCAAATTAATAGAACCGTTTTCTTTTCCGTTTCCCATCGACATCATTCTTTCCTCGTAGCACTCACCGTTCGCGTACGACTCTGATGATTTCGTTGAAATTCTTTGAAAGCTACCCGAGCGAATGCTGAGCCAAGCTTTGTGAAACAATGGAAATGCATCCTTCAAAGTGTATTCATTTTCAAAATAATCCGTTATTTCCGGTGGGGAAATCGTTTCGAACGTGTTCGTTAGATTTTTCACGAGTAGAGTCACGTACCGGGTTTTGAATTCAGCGTAAATTAAATCCCAATCAGCGATATCAGAACTCGACATTGTCGCGAAACAAACGTTTTTATTATAACATCCGCCGCCGTTCGCATAATCGTAAAGTTTCGGACTCAACCATTTTTCATCGACCGTCAAAACGACGGAGGACACGTTAAAGGATTCGGCTGCGGGTAGAAATTCCCTTTGAAACCACCACCTGAACAAATCCGGAGTGAATTCTCCATTTCCACCTCCCGCGTACACGACGGGCTGGGACACCATGTTGACGTATTTCAAACATTCCGGTCTCCATTGTTTTCCCGTCACGAGTATTCTCGTCCTGTGTCTTCCCGATCTGTTTGCCGCCATGAGCAACCAAACCGGATCCTCGTGATTTTCGTAATTCCTTCCCTTTCCCGGCAACGACGTCCAATTCAATTCGAAAACAAACGCAAAATATATTTGATCGTTTTCGTATTCGTTCAAACAATTCGATGACGGATGATGATGATGATGATGATGATAATAATGACATTTATAATGTTCTACTACTTTGTCCTCGTTTCCATTTCTTTTCGATTCTTCCTCTCCCGTATCGATCGTCAAAATTTCTTCGAGTTTTTTTTTATCATCATTTGAATTTGATGACGTCACCGTCGTCGCCGATAATATCGACGATCGACTATCGTCGTCATCATCCTTTTCCTTCGATTCGACATTCGAATTCAATTTATACACTCCGTACCTTTTTTGCCATCGGTATATCCACTCTTTCGTTATGCTATCGAGCAAAGTTTTCGTGCCCCCCAAAATCCTAACGAAATTTTTACCCTTTTTAACGAGTTCATACGCTGTCAGATTTAACTCCGCCGTCGTCGAATCCTTTTTATTACGATCCCGATATTTTTCGTACCACCTAAACAAAACTCTTTCGACATCAACCTCTCCGAAATTTTTCCCGGTTTCGCCGTTTTCCATTTTCGAACCATCGGGAGTTCCGACGGCGGTTCCGCCGTCGGATCCGCCTTTCGAATTCATTTCAACCGCGAAATGACGTTTCGTCAGATTTTTCTTATTCTTTTTTCTTCCCCTCATAACTTTAGCTTTTCTACAAAAAAAACAAAACAAAACGCTCATTTTCCGCATACTTTTAACTAAAACAAACCCCCCCCCCCAAAAAAAAAAAAAAAACGAGAGAGAGAGAGAGAAAATTTAATTTTTTATTAAGCATAACAAGGTAGGTAGGTAGGTAAAAAAAATTGAATTCAACCGACGACAAACAAACAAATTTCCAAAAAAAAAAATTCATTCCAGTCGTTTACGATTGCCACGTAATTTCCTCTCCCCTCTCTCTCCTCCTACCCCCAAAAAAATTTAATTCCACGTCATAAATTGTAATAAACGACACGTTTTACTTTTTTTTTAAAAAATGTTTTCATCATCAAACGTGCAATTACCAACCCACTCGGAGAAGGGGGAGCGAGAGAGGAAGAGGTAGAGGGGAAGGGATAAATAGGGATATTTAATAAAACAAAAACAACCTTTTTTTTTTTTTTCCTAACCGGAAGTAAAACTTAACAACCGTTTCGTTTCATTTAACCAAGACCAAAAAAAATTCATGTTTGTGACGTACGCGTCCACCATTAATTTCAAACAAAATAAATAAATAAATAATTATTTTTAAAATATATATATATATATATAATTATAACCTTTTATTAAATCCTTTTACCCCTATCAATTATTATTAATTATCATTGATTAATTAAGAGAGAGAGAGTGAGAGGAGAGAGAGAGAGAAAAAAATCCGACGGACCAAACGACCGACCGTCGGACATTTTACTTATTTAAATAATATTTAACCGGAGGATAAATAGGATAATTATTATCATCATCATCATCATCATCATTTCTTCTGCTACATTAAATTTAAAATTTAAAAAAAAAAAAAAAAACGGTTTCATTCGAAAAGAATTATCGATTAAAAGGAAAAAAAAAAAAGGAAAAAAAGGAAAAAAGAAAATCAATCGTACAAACAACAACAACAACAACAACACATTTTAATATCCGCGTTTCGTGGCGGCGGCGGCGTCGTCGTCGGCAACAGAAAAACATCAAAGGAAATTTTTTCACGCGGAAAAACTTAAGTTGCTCTCCCCCTCCCCCATTACGTCACAATCACAACGTTCGTCAAATTATTATTATTATTATTATTATTATTATTATTATTTATTTTAAAAAATCAATTTTTACTCGACGCGTGCGCACGTCATCATCTCCTCCCCGTTTTCCTTCTTGCTTTCCTTTTCCTCTCTAGGCTTTCGTTTTTTTTTTAAAAAAAAAAACGCACGCGTTATCGTTATTGGCTTTCAACGGTAACAATACGCATGCACGAGAGGAAAAATACGCGTACGCAGACGCACGCGCTCGTGCACGGGAAAAACAGAGAGAGAAAGAAAGAGAAAGAGAAAGAGAGAGATAGTGAAGGAAAAAAAGAAGAAAAAAAAATTACACACAAACACAAACACACACATAAACCTTTTTACTCTCTCATTCTCTCCTCCCCTCACCCTTCATTATCGTGATATCTGTTATCAATCTATCTATCGATCGATCAATCAATCAATCAATCAATCAATCAATCACTCGTCGTCACCTTTATCAAGTAATTTATAACATTTAACTCTTTAAATAAATAAACCTCTGATGATGATATCGGTTGCGATGTTTCTGTTTTTCTTTTTTTTTTTTTTTTTTTTTTTTTTTTCATTCACTCTCTGCACTTCACTTTTGATCTTGTAAACAAACAACAACCACAACAACAACAACAACAAAAACGTTTACATTTTTTTTTCTTTTTCTCACTCTTACGTGCGTAAAACACGTAAAACGCGGGCGGGCGGGCGCGCGCGCGCGCGTCCCTTTGCGTTTGTATATCAATTCCTCCCCCCGCGTGTGTTTGTTTTTGCGTTTGTACGCGCGTGTATGCGTGCGTGTGTACGTGTGTGTGTGTTGCCCTGAACAAATCCGAGTAACAACTAATTCAAAGCCCTGGTCCCGGATATCATCAAAGCCTTGCCGACATTGCCGCTCTCTTCTATCTCTGGTTGGCGGTACGTCAAAGGGACAGAAAGAGACTTCAAAGAGAAAAAGAGATAAACGTAGTTAGCTTTGTGCCATACAAAATGTGTTCTCTTTCTTCTTTTTCTTTTTCTTCTCTTTTCTTTTTCCTTCTTTGATTTTCCTCTCTTTTTTGAGCTTTCCGCTCCGGTATATATATATATAATATATATAAATATATTTTCTTTCATCTTTATTTTATGTCGAAATTCTCTTTGAAAAAAATAAAAAACCCTTCCTTCCCTTTGAAACAAAATGAGATATCTCCTTATTATGAGAGAATAATCAGAAAATGACGACGAAGACGACAGCAAAAAAAAGAGGAGGTAAGAAGAAGAAGAGAAATAATGATAATAATGATAATAATAATAAGAAACGGCGCCAGAAAAAAAAAAAAACATTCCCGTTTTTAATTTTTTTCTTTTTTTTCTCTCTCTCTCTTTCCTTTACGTTTATTTATTTATTTATTTTATTTATTTATTTATTTTTATTTTTTATTTTGTTTTCAACTTATTTTTGGACTAAGGCCACGACAGAAAAATAATTTGATACAGATGAAATGACACGCTGAAGTTTATAAAACCGTGAAAAAAAAGGAAATTGCTCGAATCCGACGGAGAAAGAGAGAAAAAAAAAATCTGTCAGATTCGTTATCATCATCATCATCATCATCGTGACGACCGTTGCTAAAATTATTATTATTATTTTCACGCGCGCGTTTTGATTTACAAAAAATGGCGTCGGTTCGTATAAGCGACAAACAAAAAGAGTCGATCCAACGAAAACGTCAACTAATCAACCAACGGAAGCCCCCAAATTTCGACAGACAAACAAACAAACAACAACCGAAATCGGCAAAAAAAAAAATTTTTTTATTTTTGCCACGACTCGAAAACAAGGCACATGACGACAAAGAACAAAAAGACACAAAAATTTGTCGAGACAAACAACAAACAGCAGACAATCAAACAGGAACGATGAAACCTGAGAATTCGATTCTTAAGAAACGATCGTGTCAAAAAAAAAAAAATCTTAATAATTGTAAACGAAATAATAATAATAATAACAACAACAACAACAACGGGGGAGGGGAAGGAGGAGGAGGAAAGAAAAATAAACAATCAAACAAACAGCAAATTTCTTACTATTTAGCAAAATAGAAATAGGTAAGAAGTGGGGGGGAAGGCATCGAACGATAAACTAATAAGGAAAACTAGATGTAGTAGTAGTAAGAGGAAATGGAGGATATCGAATGGCCGGAAACGGAAATAGAAAAAAAAAAAATTCGTACCTCAAAAGGTTACGCAGTGGTAGTAGTTGTAGACGTTTTTATGACTTTAAACCCTTTTAAACCGCTTTCCCGACTGACGGATCGATTAGTTTGAGGGGAAAACGTGGAAAATAGAGGGGGAGGGGCGCGGAGGAGTGAGGGTAGAAAGGAAAATACGGAAGAGGTCGCGGTGGCGACGGCAGCGGGGAGAAAGAACGAACGCGAGAATTGAGCCGAGAGGAAGAGAAAGAGAGGGATCCGGGGGTCGGGGGGAATTGGGGGGAGGAGTGAAAAAAAGGGTAAAATAAAAAAAAAAGTGGTGGGGACCCCGAATGGGCTTGGCTGGGAGGGTAAAAAAAAAAAAAAAAAAAAAAAAACGTTAGATTGGAAAATGTGCGCCAAGTCTTACGCGTTCTGCCAACATAACAGAAAATAATAAAATCATTTTCAACCTGAGCTTTGAAACGAAACGTTACAACTCCAAAAAAAAACCGAAAAGTTTTTCTTTTATTTATTCTTACAGGTCCCCCCCAAAATAAATAAAAAAAAAATGGCGTCGAAGTTTTCCCAGTAATTCGACGACATCATAAATTTTCTTTTTCATTTGTTTTATAAAAATCAATTTTTTAAAATAAAAATAATAAAAAAAAAAAAAAAAACTCGTATAAAAATATAAACGTCCGACGCCATATTGGATTTTTTGTTGTTGTTGTTGTAAATCGAACGGAATCGAAAAAAAAAAAAAAAAAAAAAAACATCGAAACGATTCTCTCGAATGTGAAATTCATCATTAATTATTTATATAGTTTCCCGCCCCCGCCCCCCCCCCCGACGACATTATTCTGGAACGAACTGGAAAAAAAAATCCACGTCCGCATTAATATCATCATCATTATCATCATCACCACCGCCACGGTCGCTTTATTTATAATCGTAAATCATAAAAAGAAAATTTTTTTTTATCGTAAGAAAGACTTTTGACTTACGAAATGAACTATGCAAAAAATCATTTTTTTATAATGAAAGTCATTAATTTTGAAGAAAAAAAAAAAACATTGGAAGAAAATCACGCCGGTGATAAAGTGATATATCGTCATCGTCCGTCATTTTTCATTTCGCTCGAATTCGGAAATTTAAAAAAATTAAAATTTACCATTATATCGAATCATTTACAATGGGCGAAACAGTTCAACTTATAATAAAAAAAAATTTACTTCATATCGAATATGCATAATATACGTTCGACGATATCCACACATAGATACCCGTGAAAATATATATAAATTATTAAAAACGAATTGGATTCATTTACTTATAAGTTAAACATATGCAACAATATTTTTCTAAAATTACAATTTTCCAAAAAAAAAAAAAATTTGACCGTTAAATCTTTAAACTATTGATTGATTGATTATTATAACCGTTACGGGGATTTTTCCGGTACGAAAATTTTTACATAGGAAAACAAAAAAGAAAAATAATATTCGAACGGGAACGATGATGATGTTGATGATGATGATGATGATGATGATGATGATGATGATGATGATGATGATTACACAAACATAACTACGCAAATTCTCGAAACTCGAGCATACTGTGAACCGTTCGCAATAAAAAAAAAAAAAAAAAACGGGAAAAAAAAATGTCGGCATCCAATTACAAACATCAAAAAGAAATAGCGCTTTCGTAATTTAATAGCTGTTTCCCTTTTTCCATAAAGTTTAGTAGTAGTGGTAGGAGTGGTAGGAGAAGGAGTAGGAGAAAAACTCTTTCCAAGACTTACAACGTTGTGTAAACGAGAGGAGGAGGAGTAGGAGGAAAAAAGGAGAAGGGTTTAAAAGGGAAGACTTCGAAGAAAAGGAAATGGGAAAAAAAAAACGGAAAATGCCAGAGAGAGAAAGAGAGAGAAAATTGGATATATATAAAAAAAAATACGAGGATGATGGCGGGGGAAGGAAAAGGAAATATTGAGGAGGGGGAGAAGTAAAAAAATTTTAATTTTCCTTTCTCTCTCTCTCTCTTTCTATCCTCGTAACGCACGCCTTCCTTCTTTTTTTCCATCCTTTTTTTTTTTTTTTTTTTTTTTGTAAAATCCAAAAATGATCCATGGATGTGAAATTTTATTTTTTCACTCCCTTTCCTCTTCCTCCTCCTTCTTCTCCCGTTTTCTCCATAATTTCCAATTTTTTTTTCTCTCTCCCTTTTCTCCCTTTTTTTTTTTTTTGTTCTCCCATTCTAAAATGAAACGGATGACTGGAAATATAATTAAAACAAAATATTCAAATTCTTTCCTTTTTTTTTTTTTCCTGAACATCTCCTGAAGTTTCGGAAAAACGGGAGGACTAAAAGGGCGCCTGCTTCATTGTCGTCATGACAACAACAGAATCCCAGAAAACTTTCAACCAACCCCAAATAACTTTTTGTCTCCCCGAATGTTTTCCATCTTATTACATATATATATATATATATATATATATATATATATATATATATATATATATATATATATCTCCGTCTTTTTTCATTTTCCTTATACTCGCAAATCGTATATACATGTAAACTTCCAATCCATCATCAATCCTTTGAATCATAACTTTCTTCTTCTTCATCTACTTCCGCTTTTCTTTCTCTCTCTCTTTCTCTCGCCTTTATGAAAAAACACCAAAAAATAAACTAAACTAATCGGGGAAAGGAGAGGAGAGAGGATGGGGGGGGAAAAGAAAAAAGGATGAAAAAACTCAATTTTGGACACCCGGAGAGAGAAAGAGACAGAGACAAAGAGAGAGAGATGGGAACTTTTCTTTGTTCTTCCGGGATATGTGAAATATTTCTGGAACTCTTACGTCTGAAAGCTTCCCTGTTTTCAACTCCCCTCCCCCCATTGTTCGAAGAAGGGCAAACGAAAACGAAAATGATAAAAAAATAAATGATAATAATAATAATAATGTTTTTCCTTTCCTTACACGTCGCTCCTCCCCTCCCCTCCCCTCCCCAAGAAAAAAACCATTTCGAGTATGAGTTTCTCTCACCACCACCGCCACGGTCACAACCGCCGTCGTCGCCGCCGCAAAAAAAAATTAATCTGCTGCCACTTTAAATAAAAATAAAACCGAAATAAATTTCTTAAATCTTTTTCTTATTCTCCCTCTGTCCCTCCCTACCTCCCTGCCTCCTTCCCTCCCGCTCCGCGTATTTACAACAAAAATTCCACGTTACAATTTTCCTCTGATTATTAATACTTCATTCAACAAAAAGATAATAATGATGATGATGATAACAGTAACAACAAAACAAGAAAATTCTGGATAAACAAACAAACAAACAAACAAACAAACAAACAAACTAAAAAACTATTTTCCAGCGGATACAACCTAAAAAAAAAAAAAAAACGAATCGAAATTCCAAAAAAAAAAAAAATTCCCGATTCCTCCTTTTTTTCCTTTTTTTTTTTTTTTTTTCCTTTTTACCGAAAAAAAAGGAAAATAAAAAGAAAATTTTCAACGTTAAAAGACTGGCCTTCGTAAATGTTATACCCGAACGGTTGAAATCGACAAAGGGTGAATCGTTTGTCGCGCGTGTTTGCATCTTTCGTTTCCAGGCAACCGGGTCCAGGGGCCGAGCCTGGAAAACCCATCCGCGTATTTTTTTTTTTTTTTTTTTTTATCACGACAAAATAAGTTCAATCGGAATAGAAAACACAACGTTTCTCTCTCTCTCTCTCTCTTTTTCCAGAAAATTACTAAAAAAAAAGAAATTCGAGCATACGTCATTACCATCTATCAATTATTATTATTATTATTATTATTATTATTAGGAAAAACCCGGAATGATACTACTACTACTACTATTTTGTCTAAAGACACGATCGAAACTTTTTATTACTAACAAAAAAAAAAACCGGAAAATCTGTTTAATAATAACAATAATAATTAAAATTTGTAGAAAACAAAAAAAAGCAGACGAAATATTTTGATGATAATAATAATGATAATTAAATAATTAATTAAAACATTCTTAAATTTAATAATAATAATAATAATAATAATAATAATAATAATAATAATAATAATAATAATAATAATAATAACAATAATAATGATAAATTTAAAAAAAAAAACGATTTCATTATTTTTTTCTTTCTTTAAGTAAAATAAATCAGACGTGGAATTAGAAAGAGAGAAAAAAAAATCCTTCCACGCTTTTCGCGTCATCTTACAAAATTATTATTATTATTATCATCATTATTATTATTATTATTACCATCAAACGAAAAATAAATGGCGAAAACTTTTTTTGGCGGCTGATTTTTTTTTTTTTTTTTATAAAAAAAAAAATTTCCCTTATAATCTAATCTAATCTAATCTAATGCCACGAAAAAATTATATTAAATCTTTTTTTTCATTTTTCCATTTTTCCTTTTTTTTTTTTTTTTTATTTTAAATTTTATTTTTTCTTTTCTTTCTCTTCCCCCCCCCCCCGTTTAATTATCTGTGGGGTAAAAGAAAAAAGAAAAGGAAAGAGAAAGAGAGGGAGAGAGAGAAAAAAGAAAAACTTTTTCCATGAGAAAAAAAAAAAAAGAAAAGAAAAAATGATGAAGACGAAGACGAAGAGAAAATCGTTAATCAAATTTTCCTTTGACTTTTTTTTCTTTTTCCTTTTTCTATACTTTTTATTTTCCCTCCTTTTCCCAGCCCAATTTTCCTTCCATTTTCCAAGTTCACGCGTTTATCGCGTTGTCTTTTCTCACTTTTTTTTTCTCTTCGTCGTCGCCATCGCCCCCACCGCCACCGCCGCCGCCATCATCATCATCATCATCATCATTTCCTTCTTTCTTTCACTTCTTATTTTCTTTATTTTTAAATTTAATAACAAAAAAAAAAAAGAAAAGTGGAAAAATTTTTGTTTTACATTAAAAAAAAAAAAAAAACTTTTTCTATTTCCACTTTTTTTTTTTTTTTTTTTCGTTTATAAATTATTGAGCATATTAAATTTCTTTCTCCCCTCCCTCTCCCCTCTCTTCTTCTTCTTCTTCCTCCTCCTTTCCCTTCTCCTTATTAATTTAAAAATCTTTGGTTGGAAAAAAAAGAAAAAAGAAGAAAAAGTTTTTCAGTTAAAGTTTTTTTTTTTCTTTTTGATACCCCTCTTCCATACGCCCCCTCACTCCCCGTATTAACCGACGGGAAAGAGGAAAATCGTTACGGATCGAAACGGGAGTGTTTATCATCCTCATCCGATTTTCTGGAAAATTCTCGAACGAAAAATTCAGTGAGTTCCGCCGGGAGCAACACGACAAGTTCCGAATTTTCTCATCACAGTTCAACCCTTTCATTTCCGGTTGTTGACAAAAAATGGTGGGTAGATACAACAACAACGTTTCAAACCCCGTTACAACCAAACAAACCGGATATTCATTCTTAAAACCTTGTTTCCGACACGAGGAAGTACAAACGTACAACCGGAAATAGTTTTCCGATCATTCAATGTCCATCACAATCACTACAACCACCATTCTTACAAATTCAAACTCCTGGAAAAAATCGAAAAGAATAAAAAATGGCGACATTACAAAATAGTTACGACGACGATTGATGATGATGATAATAATAATAATAATAATAATAATTTTAAATGAAACAAACCGTTCTTTTTTTTGTAACAATCAGCCTTTTTTTTTGACGACATTATTGTTTGCCTCATGATTTTTTTTTCAAAAAAATCAAGAAAAGTTTCGAAAGGTCGTTCCTGGAATGCTTTTAGAAGGCGATTGAACGGAAACTATTTAAAGCTGATTCAGCAACCCGAATATCATTTTCATTTTTCAGACAAACAATATATACAAATACAAACATACATGCATATATATACATACCCCACAGACTAATAGACAATGCCATGTTATTTTCCCGCCCCCCTCTCCCCACTGGTTTTTTTACCTTGTTTGTTTTCATTGTTCGACATGTTAAACAAAAGGAATTTCGCAAAACAAAAAAAAAAAAAAAACAACAAAACAACTGATTTTACACGGAAGCCTGTTTGCAGGAAAAAAAAAAAAAAAAACGACAAAAACAAACAAACAAAAAAAAAATAAAACAAAACAAAACGAGAGAAAGAGAGAGAGAGAGAGAGAGAGAGAGAGAGAGAGAGAAGGATAGAAAATAAATCGAACCTAAAACCTGAGTTTTTCTTTTTCTTTTTCGTCTGTCACCTTTTTCGCTTCCTCCGATTCAATACGTCCGCAATCATCATCATCATCGATTTTCATTACGAATAAATTTTGTTGTTTGTTTTACGTATGAAAACAAAACAAACGACCTGGCCGTTTGTTTACCCCCCCTCCCCTACCCACTGTTGCCTGTTTTACTTTTTCAAGTTTTTTCGTTTATCGTTATAAAAAAAAAAAAAAAAACAAAAACAACCGCAATAATTCGTCACGTATTCTAATAATAATAATAATGACGACGACGACGACGATGATAATAATGATGATGATGATGATAATGATGATGACGACGAACGAATAAATACAATAAAATTTTCGGGTAAAAAAAAATAAAATAAAATAAAATAAATCTCCCTCATTTTCCTTCTGCCCCACTCGTTGTTCATTCACCCTCTTTCCCCTCCTTCTCTCTCTCTCTCTTTCTCTCTTTATTTTCATGGTCCTTTTCACGCATTCAAAACTATAAAAGCAGAAGAAAAAACTTAAATAAATTTCATTTAATGTGTGCGTGTGCGTACTCTTTTTTTTTTTAATTCGGTCCCAATTTACATCCAATTTTAAACTTTTTTTTTTTTTTTTTTTTTTTTTTTACAATGCCACGTTCATCATTATCATTATTATTATTATCATCATCATCATCATCATCATCCCTTTCTCATTATAACAAAAGGGAAAAAGTAAATGTACGGAAAATTAAAGGGTTTCTTTTCCTTTTCTCTTTCTTTCTCTCTCTCTCTTTCTCTCCTTTTTTTTCTTCCTTTTCTCCATTCTCTCTCTCTCTCTCTCGCGTGCGCGGCAAAAACGAGCTTAATAAAAATAAGGTTCGCAGAGTAAAGGTTCGATGGGTATGATGAACACAAATACAAACACAAAAAAAAAAAAAAAAAAAAAAGATTAAAAAATGACAATCCGCGCGTGTGTGTGTGTGTCTGTTGTTGCGCTTTAGCGAATTGATAATTTTCCCTTTTTTTCCCTTATGTTCCCTGTCAGCCTATCTCTCTCTCTCTCTCTTACTTTTCTATTTGTCTAATCGCAGAGTACACGAGGGTGGGGTTAAGAGGGTAAAAGGGTAGCTTAGCTATCTATCTATCTAGCTTACATGATATACAACATTGATAAGAACAATTTTCTTTTTTTTTTTTTTTTTTCTCATTCCATTTCGATCGTAATCATCTTTTCCATCTACTACTACCACTATTATTATTATTATTATTATCATTATTATTATTACTAAGTTACCCTCACGAGAACTTAAAATGCGATTATCGATACGCGTATAAATACATACATGATTGATATACTACATACATACCAATTGACCGATCGTCGTGGAAGAAGGGGCGGAGGGGGAAGTTTTTACGATGGGTATAAACCGGTTGTAGAAAGGAGACATTTACGACGGCGGGACCATCCGGGAAAAAGGGAAGAAAGAAAAACAAAAAACGAAAAACGAAAATTTAAATCATTCACAACAACATCTGCTCCTGCTGCTGCCACTCCTCCTCCGACCCTGTTCCCTCCCTTCCCTCTTTCCTCCTCCCTCTTCCCGGCTCGGATGGACTTTACATTTTGTAAAAAAAAAAAAGTGAGTCATTTAAAACTATAGACAAAACGACCAACCCCCGTTATTTAATTTTCAAAATGAAAACGTAAAGTAAAGTAAAGTAAAGTAAAAAATCACAAAGCTCACGATGACGATGACGATGATGATGTTATCTAACATCGTTTATCTCCACGCCCCCGATATTAATCTCACCCCCATAAAAGTCTCTCTCTCTCTCTCTCTTTGACAAATTTCAACCCTCGCCCGATCTAATAATAAATTAAAACACAAAGATCAATATAAGCGTTTGAGAGAGACGGAGGAAAAAAAAAAAAAATATTCACAGGACCCCGTCCTGTTATACTAACATTGATGATAATAATAATAATTTTCCTCCCCCTCCCTCCCTCCCTCATTCAAAACCGTGCGACAAACGTAAGTGATTTTAAAGGAAAAGGGTCGTACGCTGAAATCTACATAACGGTCAAAGTACTATTAAGGCACCACCTAAATCCGACCTGAACACCCGAACGCGCGCACACGCACCCACCCACCCACGCACGCACGCAACCACATTCACACGTTTAGAAAAAGGAAAAAAGGAAGGAAGAAAGGAAACCAAAGGAAACACGAACGGTGAAAAAAATTTTTTTTTTTTTTTTTTAAATTACCAAAACGTGACTTTAACGCGTCTGTCTCTCCACCACGACGTCACCACCACCACCACCCTCATCATCATCATCATCATCAACTACATCCTCGCATTAGGAACAACCAACAACAACCCCCCCATTTAATAAAACTTTATTAATTATTCAAACCCGAAAAAAAAAAACAAAAAAAAATGGACGTACGTGATTCTGCTAAAATTTTTCAAAGAGGACGACGACAACGACGACGACGCCATTTTTTTTTTTTCCAACAAACCGTTTGTTTTCTTCATTTCTTTTCAGGTTCGAGAAAAAAAAAAAAAAATCAATTCGTAGGCTCGCCATTGTCTCACACACACACACACACACACACACGGGAACAATGAAACGTCCAAAAACGTGAAAAGAAATCCGATGTTTTAAAGGGAAAAAAAAAAAAAAAAAAATTTTTTTTCTTCATTTTTTGTTTGTTCGTTTGTTTGTTTGTTTGTTTTTGTTTGTTTTTTTTTTTCTAAATTTTTCCTTTCTTTTCTTTTTTTTTTTTTTTTTTTTTTTTTTCTTTGAAAAAAGTGGGTCGCGGTCGGGTCAAATATTTTAACCGTTTCCTTTTCGCATCATATACGTAACCGAAACTTTTTTGATAAAGAAAAAAAAAGAGAGAGAGAGTCAGAGATACGAAATAGAAAAGGAAAAGAGAGAGACAGAGATTTAAAAAAAAAAAAAGAACACAAATCTAACGATTGATTCAAGCCAAAGGTTAAATCTTATTTCAAAAGTGTTGCTGCTGTTGTTGTTGTTGTTACCTTTCCTCTTTTGAAAAGAAAAAGAAAAAATAACAGACAGTAAGTAGAAGGGAGGAGGGAGGGGGTCGTGGCACAAATAAAAAAATAAGAAGCAGAAGAAGAAAAAATTTGTTGTTTCCTCTCAATGAAATACCCAAGATTTTTTTTTTCTTTTCATCTTTTTGAAAAGCTCTCTCTCTCTCTCTCTATCTCTCTCTCTTCTTGATGATGATGCTCCATTCACGGTGGTGGTAATCCGATCGCGACAATTTTCCTCCTTCAAATAATAATCTCCCCACCCCCTCTCCTACCCTCCCCTCCCCCACGGATTAATTTATACTCAAGAGAAAGATTATCTATTATTCAAACTTTTCTTCTTTCCTTCCTTCCTTCCTTCCCTCTTTTCTTTCTTACTCTACATACCGCAAAGGAATCGACGCAACAAACAAACAAACAAACAAACAAACACGCACACGGACGCATAGGCACATCCAACCACTCTCTCTCTCTCTCTCTCTCTTTTCCAACCTATCCAAATTCATAATATCGTAATAATAATAATAATAATTCTACCGGAAATAATACGAATTATATCGTAAGCGTAAGAATATCGTCTGGACCTTTCTTCTTCCTCTTTTTCTTCTTTTTCTTCTTTTTTCTTTGATTCGATTAAAAAAAAAAAAGGAAAAGGAAAAGGAAGAAGGGGGGCAACAAATCACAACCCATTTTTAAGTGAGAGAGAGAGAGAGAGAGAAGAGCGTGCAATGGAAAAGATTTTTTTTTTTTTTTTTTTAAATAATAATTTTTCTTATCTTTTTTTTTTTTTTAAATTAATTTTTCCGCTCGGAAAATTCTGGATAAAGAAAAAAAGCAAGCAAGAAAGAAAAAAAGAAAGAAAAAAGAAAAGGATTTCATTCCAGTAGGGATAAAAACATTCCCCCCACCACCACCCACCCATCCGCCCCCTCCCACTCTTGATTTTATAATTTCATCATTTTTCTCTGGAAAATATCATCAATAATACTAATAAAAGTAATAATTATAGGAGATGGTAAAAGAAAGAGGAAATAACGGTTTACTCTTTTCCCGGAAATGAGAGAGAGAAAAAGAAAGAGAGAGAGAAAGGAAAGAGAGAGAGAGAAACTTAAGACGACACCAACAAACACAAAAAACAACCGAAAATTCGTTTTTAAATTTAAAAAAAAAAAAAATCGAAAAGAAAAAAAAAAGAAAGAAAGTAATTGGAATTTTATTTTCTCTCTTCCATTTTTATTTTTTTTTTTTTGGGAAAAAGGAAAAAAGGAAAAAATGGAAAATAGGGAGAGAGAGAGAGAGAGAGAGAGAGAGAGAGAGAGAGAGAGAGAGA
>NW_002987189.1:883280-884717 GCF_000006295.1 Pediculus humanus corporis | reverse complement strand
TAAAACATACATTTTAAACGAGGGCCTTTCCTTCTTTCTTCCTTTTCTTTTCACCATTAACCTTCTTGCTTCTTCGTTTATCAACAACCGCCTGTCATTGCCGCCACCGCCGCCGACGCCGACACCACCGCCGCCATTTTTCCTTTATTTAATTTCCAATAACCGATTAACGAGAGATTTATTTTCCCACTTATCGTGACGATAAGAATACGGCATAAAAAATGGGACATTTGTACCCGATGGGATGCGATACAATCAATCAATCAATCAATCAAACCACTGATTCATTCATTCATTCGTCTTATAATAAAATAAAAAATAAAAAAAAATTTCTCGTTATAAGAAAAAAAAAAAAAAAAAAACGTGGCAAGAGAATTTTTTTTTTACCATCGATTCGAATTAATCCTCCTCTCATCGCTCACGATTTCATTTTTTTTTTTTTTTTCGGATTTGTTTGATTTTCACGCAACTTACCTGAAAATAAAAAAGAAAAAAAAAGATATTAATAATAATAATAATAATAATAATAATAATAATAATAATAATAATAATAATAATAATAATAATGATAATAATAATAAAATCCCTTTAAAATCGTGTAAATATTTATCCCATCACGATCTTTTCAACAAAAAGAACACACAAAAGAAAGAAAAAATTATTATTATTATTATTATTATTATTATTTCGAACGCTATTGTCGTATTTTTTACCTCCCTTCCCCCTCTCCTAAACAGTAATAATAATGATGATAGTGATGATGATAATAATAATAATAATAAAAAAGGTATGAAGAAGTAAATGATTCGATCCAACACCGAATCAACGCTTCTTCTTCTTCTTCTTGTCTTTACCGATTCCATAATCAGACTTTTACAAAAACGTGAAGGAAATAGACAGAGAGAGAGAGAGGGAAAGAGGTAGATAGAAGGGAGAGAAAGTGAGAGAGAAAAAGCTTTTTCAAAAATAACTTTATTCTTTACTCTCCTCATAATTTAATTTTCTCTTTAGTCGTTTAGTCCTTTTCACATTTTCAGGCATGAAAATTCGTTTCTCTCTCTCTCTCTCTCACTCTCTTTGATTTTCTTTTAAAACACGAAACAGGGGGGAAGGGAAAGAGAAAAAAAAACAAACCGTCAAAAATTCAATACGCGAAAAAAACAATCGAAAACGATTTCGCTTCCTCTCTCTCTCGTTATCATTCTTTGATAACGTGGAAAGGAAGAGAAAGGAGGAGGGGGTGTGGGTACGTGCGCGCATCCGCGGAAGGTGATAATAATAATGATAATAATAACGCGCGTTTTCCTATCCCATTGCGACGACAAAAAAATATGCGAAGCATTAAAATGTATAAAACACTTTACATCGTATTGTTTCTTCTTATTTTACGATCGACAACAACGTAAGAGACGACAACGAACAACCACAACCAACACC
>NW_002987189.1:856601-883260 GCF_000006295.1 Pediculus humanus corporis | reverse complement strand
AAAAAAAAAAAAAAAAAAAAAAACAAATCTTTAGGGAAAGCAACAACGACGACAACTATCAACAACCATCAACCCCTGTTTACATCATCCCTTAAATGCAATGTTTTCCCTCCCCCCCAAAAAAAAAAGTAAAAAAAATACACCTCAAATCTCGTCGTCGTTCCCGTCCCCGTCCCTCCCGTTTCAGTCGCAATCGCGATTCCCAAAGGATGAGAGTGAAGGGAGGGGGGAAAGGGGAAGAAAACGACAGAGATTTTAATTCCGAAAAGGAATCCCTTGAGAGTTTTTATACCACTTAAGTTTATCCTTTTTTTTCCTTTTTCCTTTCCTTTTCTTTTCCTTTTTTTTTTTTTTTTGTACTTTGCCTCCACCAACCAACCAAGACCTTACGACAACTCTAAGGCTACTTTTCTTTTTCTTTTCCCTTACTCGAGAGGGATCAAAGGGGGGGAGGGAGAATTTTTTCTTTACTGCTTGCACGATTAGCAGTCGACTCCTCGCATCAAACAACGATTCGTAATAATAATAATAATAATAATAAAAACCCGATGAGAACAATTATTATTATTATTATTATTATTATTGAAAATTAATCGATAAATGGATAATAAATAAATGAAAATAAATATCTAATGACACGACACCTTATCACTTGTCAAATGTCAAAAAAAAAAAAAAAAGGCACACGTTTAACGCTCACGTTTCCTTTTCCTTTCTCTTTCTTTTTTTCTCATTCTCTCTCTCTCTCTCTCTCTCGCTCTCAAAGATGGTGAAAATACATGACAATAATTATCATCATCATTATCATCATCATTATCGTCGTCGTCGTCGTTTATTGTAATGTGTCAACGGTCACGGATAGGATATGTTTTTCTTTTCTTTTCTTTTCTCTTCTCTTTTTGTTTCTTTTTTACCACGTAATAAAAAAAAAATAATAATGATGATGATGATAATAATAATAAACGTGGTGGTTCACATCTCGGTTGGTGCCACGTCCGTGGGTGTCCACGGGTTTTCTTTTCCTTTTCCTTTCTTTTGTACAAATTTAAATTTTTTTACAATTCTTTCTTTTCTTTTTTTCCATTTTTATTCTTTTTTTTTCCTTCTCTCTCTCTCACACGTTCTTTCGCATCTTCTGTCTTTGTCTTTCTCTCTCATTTAATAAATTAATGATGGTTTTGGTCGTTAAACGTTTTTTTTTTTTTTTTCTTTTTATTTCTCGCACACGGTTTGTGTCTTTTCTTTTTTTCTTTCTGTAAATTTTTTATGGTTTTGCTATTTGTGAAAAAAAATTCATTCGTCTGGGGATTTCTCGTTACCATCATACATCATCAATTTGATGACTATCAAATGTTGAACACACAGACACACACACACACACACACAATTTTTTTCTGCTACCACGACGCGTAATTAAAAAAAATAAAAATAAAATAATAATAAAACCAGACAATTGTCTCCGTCCCTGTACGTACGGAAGCTTTTTTTTTTTTAAATTTTTTCTTTTCTTCTTCTGATTTCGATCCCTAAAACTTTCTTCCCAAGTTAGTTTCCGCCACTGACGGGATGGGATTCGAAAACGAGAATTTAAATTTAAAACAGATGTAAATCGTTTTAAACAAAAAAAAATTTGTTTGTCGAACAAACGATCAAGTGAGATTGAACACACACACACACACACACAGTCGTTTAAAACGAACAAACCTTCGAAGGGGGGGGGGATTCGATCGAGTAGGGAGGAGGGAATCGGTGGGGCAAAGGTAAAACCCACCCCCCCAACCAAAAAGTAAAAAAAGGTAAACGAAGAGGAAATCGGTAATCACGCCTTCGATGTCGACACGTGAGTTTTTTTTTTTTTTTTTTTTTTGCTAATTACTTGCAAGAGAAAGAGAGAGAGAACGATGACAACATGTCCATTGATCCCGGCGTGAGAGAGAAAGAGAGAGAGAGAGAGAGAGAAAACCGCCGGTTACCAATTTGTACCGCGACCGCCGAGGGTAGTAATGATTACCCATAGGTTTGTATCCTTCCCGTTAACTTTCGGACGTTATAAACGAACCACCCGAGCAACCACCCAAGATGAGGAGAAAATCCCTCGAGGGTGGTCATTATTATTATTATTATTATTATTATTATTATTATTATTATTATGCCTTTTCTTGTTGATTACGCACCAATTTTCAAATTATTAAAACATACGTTTTAAACGAGAGCCTTTCCTTCTTCTTCCTTTTCTTTTCACCATTAACCTTCTTGCTTCTTCGTTTATCAACAACCGCCTGTCATCGCCGCCACCGCCGCCGACGCCGACACCGACACCACCGCCGCCATTTTTCCTTTATTTAATTTCCAATAACCGATTAACGAGAGATTTATTTTCCAACTTATCGTGACGATAAGAATACGGCATAAAAAATGCGACATTCGTACCCGATGCGATGCGATACAATCAATCAATCAATCAATCAATCAAACCACTGATTCATTCATTCATTCATTCGTCTTATAATAAAATAAAAAATAAAAAAAATTTCTCGTTATAAGAAAAAAAAAAAAAAAAAAAACGTGGCAAGAGAATTTTTTTTTTTTTTTTTTTTACCATCGATTCAAATTAATCCTCCTCTCATCGCTCACGATTTCTTTTTTTTTTTTTTTTCGGATTTGTTTGATTTTCACGCAACTTACCTGAAAATAAAAAAGAAAAAAAAAGATATTAATAATAATAATAATAATAATAATAATAATAATAATAATAATAATAATAATAATAATAATAATGATAATGATAATAATGATAATAATAATAAAATCCCTTTAAAATCGTGTAAATATTTATCCCATCACGATCTTTTCAACAAAAAGAACACACACACAAAAGAAAGAAAAAATTATTATTATTATTATTATTATTATTATTATTATTATTATTATTATTATTATTATTATTATTATTATTATTATTATTATTATTATTATTATTATTTCGAACGCTATTGTCGTATTTTTACCTCCCTTCCCCCTCTCCTAAACAGTAATAATAATGATGATAGTGATGATGATAATAATAATAATAATAAAAAAGGTATGAAGAAGTAAATGATTCGATCCAACACCGAATAAACGCTTCTTCTTCTTCTTCTTGTCTTTACCGATTCCATAATCAGACTTTTACAAAAACGTGAAGGAAATAGACAGAGAGAGAGAAAGAAAGAGGTAGATAGAAGGGAGAGAAAGTGAGAGAGAGAAAAAGCTTTTTCAAAAATAACTTTATTCTTTACTCTCCTCATAATTTAATTTTCTCTTTAGTCGTTTAGTCCTTTTCACATTTTCAGGCATGAAAATTCGTTTCTCTCTCTCTCTCTCTTTGATTTTCTTTTAAAACACGAAACGAGGGGAAGGGAGAAAGAAAAAAAAAACAAACAGAAAAAGAGGGGGAGGGAAACGTCAAAATTCAATACGCGAAGAAAACAATCGAGAACGATTTCCCCCCTCTCTCTCTCTCGCGTTATCATTTGAATGGAAGGAAAACGGGGAGGGGGGTGTGGGTGCGTGTGCGCGTCCACGGAAGGTGATAATAATAATGATAATAATAACGCGCGTTTTTCTATCCCATTGCGACGACAAAAAAAATATGCGAAGCATTAAAAATGTATTAAACACTTTACATCGTATTGTTTCTTCTTATTTTTACGATCGACAAACAAACGTAAGAGACGACAAACGAACAACCACAACCTACACCACCACCCGGTAAGTTAGAGTTCACCGCACTCGGCTACCGACCCGGTTGATGCCGTCAGGACGGGGTCAAAATGTCACCGAGTAGGTACACACGCATTTTACACGCGCGTGCAAAAAAGAAAAAAAAAATGCAAATTCAATCGCCATCATCATCATCATCATCAACGTCATTTTATTAATCATCATTTATTCGCGAGTATTGTTCATCATCATTATCATTATTATCACCGATAATAAAGAAAATTCTAATACCACGAACAAACAATTAAAAAATTATTTTAAAAAAAAAAAAAAAAAAAAAACTTTTACCATTATCATCATCATCATCGTCACACCGCCATTTTCTATCATAACCCATCATCCTTAAAAAACCTTTTGAGAGGAGAAAGAGAAAGAGAAAGAGAAAAAAAAGAGAGAGAGAGAGAGAAAACGGAAAACAAGTTAAACGTTTAAAATTTGACGGAAATCGAAGTGTATAAAAAAATGCGTCAAAGGAATTTTTTTTCCTTTTTTCCTTTTTTTTATGAAAACATTTTCTCGCTTCCTTTGTTTAAAAATAAAATAAAATAAAAATAAAGTAAAAAAAAAAAAAAAAAGAGAGAGAGAGAGAGACAAAGAAAAGAAAAACGAATAAGACAATTTTAATAAAAAAAATATAAAAAAACAAACTTTTGTCACAATGGAAACTCGAATTGACAAAGGCGGTGATGATGATGATGATAATGACGATCATAATGGTGATAATATAAAAAAATTAAACGGGCGAAAACACGCGAACGACTTAGAGAGAGAGAAAGAGAGAGAGAGAGAGACCTTGTTGCGCTTTTCATCGCGCCGCTTTTAATTAATTGACAAAATCACGCAATTTTCTTCTTCTTCTTCTTCTTCTTCCACTTTTTTTCCCTCCCCCTTTATTTGTCGTCTGCTTTTAACTAATTCCTTTTCATTTTTTATCCTTTGTCATCTTACATCTTTTTTTATTATTATTTTTTTTCAACCTCTCAATTTCAATTAACCTTAGCCGTACAAATTTTTCCACATTTTGACGACTTTTTCACACTCACACCCCCGCCACCCTCACCACCACCGCCGAATAAAACAAATTAATTAATGATAATAATAATAATAACAACGATAACGTAAACAAATAAATTTATTCAATAAAATTTTTTCTACTTCCACTTTCGTGATTCGAACCGTTTAACGTTTAAACAACAACAACACACACACCCCCCCCCCGCCACCAACTCTTAAATCAACATAAACCTTCCTACCATCACTTCTCTCTCTCTCTCTCTCTTTTTCCTTTTTGTTCGCGTGTGATTTTTGTTTACGATTTGAAAAAGAGAGAGAGAGAGAGAAACAACAGGATTCGTTTACACATCGCCTTCAACATTTTCATTTTCTTCTTACCACTAGGAAGAAGAAGAAGAAGAATAAGAAGAAAAAAAACTTTGAATGCAACCAAAGAATGAATGAAAGAGAAAGAGAGAAAAAGAAAGAAAAAGAGAGAGAGAGAGAGAGAGAAAACTTAAATATAACCCTCGAGAGTAAACAAAAAAAAAAAAAAAATTAAAATCAAAAAGTAATGAAACGTGGCAGGAAAATTGAATCAAAATATAAATTACATAATATCACGTGATTTATTTTATTTTATTGAAAAGGAACAAATTAAAGAATAAAAAGAATTTTATCGTTATTTTCCCTCCTTCTCCCCCTCCCTCCCACCCTCTCACTCTCTACTGCTTCCATTCCTCCTGTTGCTTCTTTTCCTTCTTCTTCTCCTTCTTTTTATTTTTTTTTTTAACAAAAACCCACGCAAACTTTTTTTTTTCGAACAAAAAGGTTTGACTACTCTTAAATGATAATAATAATAATTTGATCGTATTAATTTATTAATCATGATTTATGATGATTTTACATAATAATAATAATAATAATAAAATGACAAGTGTCCAGTCGATCCAGCCATTTTTTTTTTCTCACGCAATAATAAATAAATATTTATTAAATTAAATTAAATTACCCCCTCCCTTCCTCTCTCCTTACTTCCCCCACGAAAAAAAAAAAAAAAAAATTAAAACGTTAAAATTTTCACTTGGTAAAAAAACCGGAAACGGCGACAAAGTACGAGAGAGAAAGACAGAAAGAAAGAGAAGGAGAGAGAGAGAGAGAGAAATTTTTCCGGGGAACACAAAATGGAGTCCGAAAAAAAAAAAGAAAAAAACCTGACCCAGATCGTTCTTGGTTGATTTACGGGATGTGTCGTCGGCAAGAGTTTATGGCATGTCCTCCTCCTCCTCCTCCTCCCCATTTTTATAAAAATTATATATTATAGTCTTCGGGCGTTCAGAAAACCCCAAAAAAAAAAAATTCACGAAGTTATTTTAAAATTTTTGATCTGATATCGATTCTTCCATTCCACGTCGGACCCGATGATGAGGAAGAGAGAGAGAAAGAGAGAGAGAGAGAACAACGAGTCGGCGCTTAGGTTTTCTCTCTCTCTCTCTCTTTAATTTTTCTCGACCTCTCAACGAATCCGTCCGTCGTCCTTTTCTTTTCTAGAAGGCTATGTTATTTTTATTTTTATGAAACGTGAAAAATCCGCGTACCTGAATTTAAAAAAAAAAAAAAAAAATTCGTGCACGAATCATTACAATCTCGTTTATCATTTATACGGAAAAGAAAGAGGAGGAGGAGGAGACAAGAACAAAACAAATTAAAAAGGAAAATTTCGTTGTAAGTATTGGAAATGATAATAATAATAATAATAATAACGATAATAACCGACTGTAAAGAAGAAAAGAAAGAAGCTGAAAAAAATGAGACGTGCACGTCATCAATCGTCATCATCATCATTATCATCATCATCATCACGACAATGTTTTTGATGATAATGACTAAAACAAACCGACGATACGCGCACACAACTTGCAAATAATTAAACAATAAAAATCACGAAAAATTAAATTTTCGAGAAAAACAAAAACAAACAAAAACAAACGGAGAGAGAGAGAGAGAGAGAGAGAGAGAGAGAGAGAGAGAGAGAGAGGGAAGGGAAGGAAAGAAGAAAGGCTTACCGAGGTGCGATGCGCGAACAATAAAGATGAATCGATTCGAAAGAACAAAAAAAAAACGAAACGAAACAAACAACAAACGAGAGAAAAAAAAAAGCAGAAGAAAATTATCAAAAAGGAAAGAAATGTAGATTCACGGAAGATAATTATTATTATGTGTGTGTGTGTGTGTTTGGAAAACGTGATGCGGATGACGCTTCATCGTCCGACTCGTTAATCCGACTTGGGTTTTTTTTTTATATTCAAGGTCAAATAACAACCAACCTGCAACCTGCAACCTGCAACAACAACAACAACCAAACTGATAATTATACCGAACCGTAACAACGTGTGTCAAATTCACTAAACAAACCAACGTAAAAATAATAATAATAATAATCATACACGCTTTGTGAGAAACATCATTGGGAAAATTTTGACGTGGCAGAACTGATTGTGTGCCACTTTCTACCACCACTACCACCACCATCACTCTGGCAACGGTTAAAACAAAAGTTTATCGAAAGAAAAAGTTGAGGGAGGGGGAGAGGGAGGTGGGAGGAAGAAAGAATGTTCCAGACGACAACGACAACCACAACAACAACAACAACAACAACAACAAATCAGGCATTCTTACATCTCGCGGATTAAATTTTTTTAAAAATACAAATTCATTTCACTCGTTAAATAGTTAACGATGATAATGATGAAAATGGTAATAATAATAATAATAATAATAATAATTTCAACGTCCGTCCGTCCGTTTGTCCGTTTGTTACCCCCAGGGGTATCCGCGATCAGAATCCTGAAACACGAATGGATAATTAAAAAAAAAAAAAAAAAAAAAAAAAAACACACGAATCCGACACAGGCACACAGGCACACACACACACAATGTGTCGCGTATAAATAATAAAAACGAAAAAGCAGAAGACATTTCGAAAAGAAAGCAGACGATACCCGCGTGAGAGAGAGAGAGAGAGAGAGAGAGAATATACCTATATGTAAATTTCTATGCATGAAAAAAAAAAGAGAGTAACAAATCAGGTTCGTGTGGAGTGTGCGTGAAGGGCCACCCCTGAACTAATTGGGTTCTTCCAATACCTGAATGCATCATCATACCTCGTTCACATTCTCTCTCGTACTGAATTATAATAATAATAATGATAATAATAAACATTTATCCTATTAAATCATAAATTTAACGTATGTAGTATTAAAAAGCAAAAGATGAGAAAAAAAAATTTTTTTTTTTTTTTTTTTGACTCTAACGAAAACTTGTTTTTAACGGGTTACCCGGTATCGAATCAGCATTTTCAAAACGAACAAACAGACAAACAAACAAACAGAGAGAGAGAGAGAGAGAGAAAGACAAACGTCATCGTAATACCCAAAACATTTTACTACGTCACATAATAGCGCGCTCTCATATAGTCTATAATAACAAAAAAAAAAAAAAACCTTTGACGCGTTTTCCTTTTACTTTCCTTTGACTTTTCAATATTCGACATTTAAAATAAAATTTTTCTTTAACGTTTTTCTTCTCGTTTACCATCGTGGCAGAGAGTGAGAGAGAGAGAGAGAGAGAGGGAAAAAACGTGTCATTAATTTCCGTGACGTGAAACAAACGCCCAAAAAAAAAAGTGTAGTCCTATTATTGTGAACCACTTAACACGGCAACAACAACCTCAAAAAAAAATTGAAAAATAAGATGATGATAAAGAGAGAGAGAGAGAGAGAGAGAGAGAGAGAGAAAAGGAGAGAAAGAAAGAGAGAAAGAGAGATAGAAAAGGGAAAGAAAGAAAAAAAAGAAAGAAGAAAAAAAAAATTACCTGAAATGTTTTTTCATTTTTTTCCATTTTTTTTTTTTTCACCTTTAAATTACCTTAAGTGTTTTTTTAAATTATTATCATTATCATCATTAACGTTACTATTATCATCATCATCATCATCATCATCATTATTATTATTATTATTATTAAATAAATGAATAAATAGAAAAAATTAAATTTTCCCTTTTTTTTTTTTTTTTTATTAAACCGTTTTCAATATGTTCGACACGAAACTTTTACCTAAATTAAATTATTCACAAAACGTTTGTTTATTTGTTTGTTTGTTTGTTGGTTGGGGGAAAAAGTGAAAAGTGATCTAACAAACGACGACGACAACAAAAATCAAAACAAAATAATAAAATTAATTTTTTTTCTGGAATTCACGTAAAAAAGGAAAAAAAAAAAAAAACGGGAGAGAAAAGCAAAAAAAAAAAATTTTTTTTTTATTTTTGCCACGAACTAAAACAAACTTTGTTTCTGTTAGAGAACAAACGAACAAACAAACAAAATGACCGGTTCGTTCGTTCTCCCTTCTTTCGGGCCAATTATTTAAGGGTCATTTGAAAAAGAAGGAGAGGAAAGAGAGAGAGAGAGAGAAAAAAAATGCAGTCGATCGAACCCATAAAAAGGAAATCCATATTTACACACACACACACACGCACACACATGAAAAACTTTCGTGGATAAAGATTTGCAACGAAAGGGGAAGAAGAATTTGGGTTTTTTTCCATTTCCGTTTCCGTTTTTCCTTTTACCTACTTTTCATTTCCGTTCAAGAGGTTTATTTTTTTTTTTTTGTCGACTCCTTACAACAACTTCCCTTTCCCGTCGCTAACAAAACTTTTTCTCGTGTTTTCACGATGATGATGATGATGATGATAAAATATTAAAGCGTTTATCGAGGGTCTTATTTTTAGCCTTTTTTTTCTTCCGGTTCCCTAATTTTCCCCCCCCCACTCCCCCCAAATGACACCTGTAAGTTTATATATTTAATAAAACTGTGAGATTCCACCTTCTGTCATTTAGTCACACCATCGCGTGACGCAATTTTTTCCTCACACACACACACACACAGAGAGAGAGAAAGAAAGAAAAAGAGAGAGAGAGAGAGAGAGAGACACACACACACACCATTTTTCACCTATTTATCCATTTATGAAAATATCCAGACTTTTTCTCTCTCTCTCTCTCTCTTTCTAGACGACGACCATACGATTCATACGGACGGTTTTCATCCCCAATCATACACAAAAGTCAGCCATTTTTTTTTTTTTTTTTTATAAACAAGAAAAAACAAACTTTTTAACATTCTGATAACGATAAAAGAAAGAAGAAAAAATAAATAAATAAACTATTTGGAACACACACGCACGCACTCAGGTACGCAGGTACGCACACACACAAAGTCTTTAGTCATGAGTTTCACATCCGAAAAAAAAAATTTTTTTTTTTTTTTTTTTTTCGTCTTCATTCGTGATGGTACGCAAAATTACAAACGATTGTTTACAAATCGTTTATTTTCATCATCATCATCATCATCATTATTATTATTATTGTCAACTTTAATCCGTATTTTATTTTCCACGATGACTATGACGACAATTATTATCATTATTATTATTATTATTACTATTGTTACGTGGGTGTCGTCCACATGTCACACAGCCAATATATAAATTTTAAGGTAAATCGCGAACCCCCCGCGCCCCCTTCACCGTGAAAGTTTTTTTTTTTTTTTTGCGAAGTTCAAAAGGTCAAATACTGATGATTAAAAAAGGAGATAAAGAAGAGAGAGAGGGTGGGGGAAAGGGACGAGCGAATGTGTGTGGATACGTGGCATCAGAATCCGTTTACGAACAAACGGGATGGATAAACCGAACGGAAACGTATAATCACGTGGCATAAAAAATTTCACTTTTCTTCTTCCACTTTCTTTTTCTTTTCCTTTTTTTTCGAAAGTGTTTTGCGTTACGTTGCTGTCGGGGTGAGGTCCGTCAAAGAGGTTTTTTTTTTTCTTTCGAACCGCCGCCGCCGCCGCCCTCGTTCTCTCTCTCTCTCTCTTACTTCCCTTTCTTCGTAGAAAGGGAAGAACAACCTTTTCCTTTGACCCGAAGCAATAATAACTAAAATATTCATCATTTTTATATTTTACTATTAAATAATTCCGTTTGAGAACTTGTGCAAATGCAATAACACAAAAATAAAATTGATGCTTTCTTATTATTAATGAATTCTTGATGGACTTTTTTTCCTTTTCCTTTTCCTTTTCTCCTTCGCCTTTTTTCCTCCCTCCCCGTCGTGTTTCCCCCCTCCCCCATTTAATTTTACAATAATAAAAAATTGCAAGACCACGCAATAAAAAAAAAAAAAATTTCCAAAAACTTTAAAAATAACCAAAAAAAAAAAAGAGAAAAGCTAAACGAACGAGAGGAAGTGAGAGAGAGAGAGAGAGAGAGAGAGAGAGAGAGAGAGAGATATTCTTTTTCTCTCAAGTAACAACAGAAAGAAGAAGGAAAAGAAAGAAAAAGAAAAATTCAAACCTTGAATTAAAAAAAATAAATAAAATAAAATAAAAATTTTTTTTTTTTTGTGAAAGTGCTAAAAACTAAAAACCCAAAAGGCAAAAGTTTTGTGGGGGGGGGGGATTAGCCAAGCTTTCATCTCCTCAAAATCCTTTTTATCATCCGCGAAAACTTCACTTTTTCTCCTTCTCCCTTTTCCATCTCTCTCTCTCTCTCTCTCTCATTAAATATTTAAGATAAAAAAAACGAAGGAAGGATTTTATCTTTAAATCGGATAATTTGGACGTTATAATAAGGGATTACAACAATTTTAACAACATTCAATCCAAAAGATTTTCATATTGGCTTTTTATCATTTGCCGACGGCATCTTCCGGCCGGGGAGGGAGAGGAATGCAAAATCCGTACCGAATACGGCGGAGCAGACGCGAGAAGGAAGCGAATGTTGAAGGTACAACAAACAGGTATCGGAAAACGAACAGAAAAAAAAAACTAACAAACGATTAAAACTACTACTACTACTACTTATTAGCTAAAAGATTAGCTAATATCAAAAAATTATAATGTCAGTCAAGGGTTGACGTTTCCATAAAAAAAAGGGGGGCGAGAAAAAGAGAGAGAGAGAGAGAGAGAGACGGTAGGGAAAAGGACGACGAAAAAACAAGGAAAAATTCATCACCGCATCAACAACAAAAAAATAAAAATAAAAATAAAAAAAATTTCAAGAGGTCACAACAACAACAATAACAACAACCACCACCAAACAAACAATAACAATATTAATAATAATAATTTTCATAACAAAAAAAAAATTGATGAAAAGAGGGAGAGATAGAGAGAGAGAAAGAGAGAGAGAGAGAGAGAGAGAGAGAGAAAAAAATTGAATGGGAACAAGCGAAAATGATGGATAATCCTAATTTAAAATTCCGTTTGTGGTATTTATTGTTCGGTGGAAGGAAAGAGAAACAGAGAGAGGGAGGAGGGAGGGGAAAAAGTGAAACGGGAGGGAAGCACACAAAGAAAAATAGGTAGAGGTAAAAGAGGAAGAGATGGAAGAAATGAAAAAAAAAGAGAGAGACAACAGGAAAAAGAAACAACCTTTTTTTCTCTCTCACTCTCTCTTCCGACTCCTGGGAATTTCTTTCTGGAAAACCATATGGAATTTCCCATTCCCCACCCCTCCCCTCACGGTTACGTTTCATCCTTGTGCTCCTCCTCTCATAAAAAAAAAAAAAAAAAAATGAAAATGAAAAAGAATAAAAAATTAAATTTAGAAACACACATATATACATAAAAGCCACATCTCCAACCATTCTTGGAAATGATACGTCGACCCCCGAATGGTGCCACGTCTCCTCCTCCTCCTCTCACCTTTTTTCCTTTTAAAGCCAACAACAACAACAACAGAGAACAGCAGAAGACAAAAAAAAAGGAAGGGAAACGTAACGTAAGTTCCCGTCGTCGCTTTTCATTTTTTATAATCTTTCAAAGAAAGGAAATAGGAGAGAGAGAGAAAGAGAGAAAATTCTTCAACCTCTTTTTCATTGCAAGGTAAAGAATTCGGTGGTACCAACAAAATAAAAATAAAAATTTATTCCGACAGCCGTTTACGACTTCTCTGTCGTCGCATAATCCGTGTTAAAAAAAAAAATTTAAATTTTATTGTTTTTACGCAGGTGAAAAAGGTAATAAAATAAATTTTTTTTTTTTTTTAAACATAAAAAGGGAGGAAAATTTTTTCTTTTTTCCTTTTTTTCCTTTTTTTGTCACCATTCCTCTCACTCTCTCTTTCTCTCTCTTTCTTTTCCTTTCTTTCTTTTTAAACATAAATTTTTGTTAGCAGAAAATTTTATATAAAAAAAAAAAAAAAAACACTTCAAAACGTTTTCCTTTTGTTTTTCGTTTGCGTTTCAAATTTGAATTTTCTTTCCCCCCCTTCCCTTCCTTCCACCCCCTTCTCACTCTTTCACCCTTTTACCATGCACAATCGTCGTCGTTGAAAAATCAATTTAAAAATCGACTACGTAAAAAAAAAAAAATAAATAAATAAATTTAAAATAAAAAAAGAAATACATAAACTCGATTTGGTCGTTCATTTTGCCACGCGTGACGTGTTATGACGATTGTTGTGACGTATTAGAAAGAAAAAACAAACAAACAAAGACAAAAACAACTACAAACAACAATTTTTATGCATTTCCAAATCCAATTTGGGAACAAGGAGAAAAACGGAAATGATTTTTCGTTGTAATAAAATCACACACGAGGAACATCCAGGATTGAAGAAAAATGCCTAAACGCGTCCCGGAAATTTTCGCATTCATTCCAGACGAACAAACAACAATTGGAAAAATTTTTTTTGTATTTAAACAATCGAATCCTCGTTTGCACGAAACTAATAATGATGATAATAATAACGACAAACATTTCGAGTTCATCTTCCCAAAAAAAATAAAAAGAAAAAATCCTCGTGGTAAATGCAAACAAAATTCATCATCATCATCATCATCAATAGGGAGGGGATGGGGGTGGGGTTATGTGGAAGGGGGAATAATAATAATAATAATAATAATAATAAATTATTTTCCCAAACAAACAAAAAGAGGATTAAGAGGCAGAGAGGATTTCGACCGCAAACAATCTGACGAAACAAAAAAGAATAGAAAAGAAAAGCGTACTTGTATACGGTTCCCACACACGCACGCACGCCTACACACAAAAGTTTTTCCAGACTGTTACGATGCCTGGAAAGGTTCGAACGTATATACGTAAACTCTTATGGATAACTCCGCCCCGCCCCTCATCCCATCGTTTCCGGTTTCGGCTTTTTTTTTCCGATATCACTCGCGGATTTTCCGGGCTTCTCTTCCTGGCTACTACTCCTTCCCATTCTCCAGGAAATCGATACCACCATATCGATCAATCTTCAATTTATTTCCGGTGTTTCTTCTGGAAAAGTCAGTCAGTCAGTCTGTCTGTCTGTCTCACTCACACTCTGACAAACGTCTTTATTTCGTGTCTTAATCCTTCGTCCGCCATTTTTTTCCTTTTTTAAATTTTCTTTGTTTTTCCCTATTAAACTTTCTTTTTCCACGTTTTTCTTCTTTTCTTCTTCCACGTTTTCTTCTTTCTCCTCCTTTCTTTCAAAAAGTATTTTTTAAAAAAACCGGTGCATCGAACTTTTCTTTTCTTTTCTTTTTTTTTTATGATTTTATTTAAATAATTTTTATTTTTCCGTCACGAAAAAAAAAAAAAAAACTAAAATAAATTTTTTCTTTTTTTTGTTTGTTTGTTGTTTGTCGTTGTTGTTGTTGTTGTTGTTAACGTATCGACGAATTCTTTTACCCATACAAAGTCCACATATACACACAACACACACGCACGCACGCACGCACGCACGCACGCATATATATAAAAATGAATCCCGGTTCCATTTGGCAGTTATTCTTCTCCCCGGTTATTTACACAAAAATGACTTTTTAAAAAATTTTAACTAATAATAAAAGACGACTTTCCCCGCTTCCATTTCGTTTCGAACGGTTTCTTTTTATTTTTCTCATGCGGCTTTATGACCTTGGCCTTAGTCACTTTACCATCGTTTCTTTCTCTCTCTCACTCCTTCTTCTTCTTCTTATTAACTTCCTCTCCTTCTTCTCCTTCTTTTTCTCATTCCGTTTTCTTTTTTTCGAAAGGAACCGTTCTGGACCATGCGATAATCCTTTTTACTCCCGGGAATAATTCACGCCTTCATACAGTCACACAACACCGAGATATTTAACGAAAAAAAAAGGAAGACAAAAAACAAAACAAAATAGAAAATAAATTAAACAACAAAAGGAGAGAGAAAGAGAGAAAGAGAGAGAGAGAGAGACTCCAAAAACCAATTAGGCACACACACACACATCCAGGTACGAGCACACATTTTTTTTTTTTTTTCAAACGACTTTAAAAAAGCTGGAAGAAAGAAGAAGAAGAAATAAAAAAAAATCGTAAAATGAACGAGAGATCGTTATACGTGACCAATTTTTCCCGGTCTTTTTTTATTATTTCTTCTTCTTCACCGAATATATATTTTTTCTTGTTTTAATAACAAACCTCCCTTCGCCCCCTCCGCCCACCATCTCTCCCCACGATAAAATGACAGAGTCGTTTGTTTTTTCAACTTTCCTCTTTTTAAAATTCTTCCCTTTTTCACGAGGAAATTTTCCTTTTCACATATCAACCATCAGATTTATCCGCGATTTCCCTCGTCAAATTAACGTTTTTGAAAGTAGGTGTACACGCACACGCACACACTTAAAAAAGTAAAAATTCGACTGGAATCCGCAGTGCGTTCCATGAAGCGGAAATGATTATGGTTTTTTTTTCCCCCCAATCCGTCGCATTCGATTTTCATTCAATAATTATTTTTTCTTATTATTATTATTATCATTATTATTATCATTATTATTATTTTCCTTATTTACGTAATTACAAATCGTCGAAAACAAAATAATAATGATGATGATAATTATAATGTTTTAAACCCACAAAATTAAAATCGCAAAAAAAAAACAAAAAACAAAAAAACAAAAAAACAAAATGGCGTCCCACACTTTGACAATCGCTAAAGGTGGCAAAAACTACTCTAATTGATGACGGATAAACAAAAACAATAAAATATTAAATAAAAAAAAAAAAAAAATTAAAATTGTATGTTTCGCGGCGAAAGAGGCGTTACTGAAAACACAAACACACACACACACACACAAAACACACAAACATAAAGTGAAACATATACGTGAGAGAGAGAGAGAGAGAGAAAGAGAGAGAGAAAGAGAGAGAGAGAGAGAGAGAGAGAGAGAGAGAGAGAGAGAGAAAGAGAGAGAGAGAGAAATATATATAAACCAAATATGTGGAATTAATAGGTCTTACATATATATATTTTATTAATCACTAGACAAACTTGTTTTCACAGGAAAGTAATAATTTTCTATATCAGGTATTCTTCTCGCTCCCCCCCCCTCCACTTTTCTCTTGATTAATAAAATACGTAAACCTTTTTATTCATGCCTGCGAACGATATACACGCGCTGACGAACAAAAAGAACGTGGGGGGGGGGGGGGTGAGAGAAAGAAAACAAAAAAAAAATCGAAGAGAGATTGGGAGGGGGCAAATTTTCCCCCCTCCCCTCTTTCTTCGAATTCCGGTATATTCGACATTCGAGTGGATGCAAAAAGAAATTCGAGATGCCCCAAAGGAAAAAAAGGAAAACTTTTCCTTTTTCTAAAAAAAAAAAAAAAACCTTTCGTTTCATCATCATACCGTCTCGTGACGAACGACGACGACGACGACCCTCCCTTCCCCTTCCTCCTCCTCCCTCCCTTCCGTTTCATTCAAAATCATTCCTTTTTTAACATTGCTCGCGGGGGGGTTCTGTGTGACGTCACAACCAGTCGCCACGCAGTAATTGCTTCCTTTGACACAAAAAAAAAAAAAAAAAAAAAAAAATATTTTTGCTCTTATACGAACGCCTCGTTTTCCATAAACATTTTTCACTTACTTCCTTTTATTATAAGAAGATGATGTTTTCGCATTTTCGAACCATTACTAAATGAAGTCAACTTATATTTAAACGCGTATGTTTTTTTATTTACCCTTCAGTTAAAAAAAAAAAAAAGAAAAAAATCAACTTTTTTCTTTTTTATACAAAAGACGCGAGTTGGGAGGTTGGTCGCCTATTTCAAGCACAACCGGTGACAAGTTACCACGAAGTAAAAATAATAATAATAATAATAATAATAATATATAAAATACAGACACTCACTCTAATGCCCTCAATTAAACAAGTGACTACTTAAAATTCGAATGTACGTGCACTTCCTTTATGACACACACACACACAATGCCGATACGGTGGGTTTCAAATACAAAGCACGATGTTTTCATATTGGCGCCAGTCATCGGTGACTTGAGACTTTGGCGCCTAGAAAGAAACAATTCCGATACGAACACACACGGACATTTATATAAATATGTGATGGTGGTTGTCTTCTCCAGAATTGATATCCCTTTTCTTTTCGCTAATGTTTCTTCTGGAGAAAAACGTTACAAATCCGACATTATCGAACTCATCAACTATTCCCTAATCGGGAGTTTTTGTATACGAGAAAACGTGAATCTCGAGAACGAATTGTTGTAGACTTGAGGCTGTCGGCGCCTTATTTCCTTCCGCGGATGTGACACCACGTATCTCTCATTATTACGTTGACGTATTATTTGCTCCGTCGCGAAAGAGTGAAAAGAGTGATGATGATGATGACGATGGTGTAGGTGATGTTGATGACGATGACGAATTGGTGTCACGTAGGTCCATCTTAAAAAAATTTCATTTTCTCCCTACACGTTATTTATATTCACGATTCATCGTAATTCCTTCTCCTCCTCCTCATCATCTCTTCTTATTATCGTCTGCTTCTCTCGTTCGATATTATTTAATTGACTGACGACATCTTAAATCCGTTATATAAAATAATTCTAACTGGCACGGTTCGTTTCCCATCCCTTCTCCCTCTTCCCCCGACCGAACGACGACGCTCGCAATCCTTTTTTTTTTTTTTTGTCTTTCATTAAGTCTTTTGTCTTTCTCTCTCTCTCTCTCTCTCTCTCTCTCTCTCTCGGCGAATCATCTTGTTTCCTTCTAATGTAAAAGAGGAAGGGGGTAATAGCAAAAAAAAAAAAAAAAAAAAAACCAAAAAGGATTAAAAAAAGGAAAATTTTCAAGTGGCCTTCATCAAACTCGACATCGTCATAATCGTCATCTAACCAACCGACCGACCGACCAACCAACCATCCGACCATTCATTCATTCATTCATTCATTCATCCACCCTTTAACTTAACGAGATTTACAATTTATTATTTCACAAAGCTCGAGGCCTCTCTTTATCAAAACTACTCCCAATCACTAATCAATCTACTTATAACAAGGGATATAAAAAAAAAAAAAAAAAAAAAATGATCATTAGCGTAAAATTTCAACAAAAAACCGGGGGCAACCGGCAACCAACCCCGATATCAATTATAAAAAAAAAAAAAAAAAAAAGAAAGGAAGAAAAGCAGAAGAAGAAATGGAAAGCAAAAAAAAAAAAAAAAAAAAAAAAATGTCCGCCACGGGGGACCAACCACCCTCGAGTACACGAATACTATCGGGTAATTAAAAAAAAAAATAATTTTTAAATTTAAATTTTCCACAATATCGAACGCGAGTAAAAATGTATTAAAAACAATAAAATAAATTATTATTATTATTATTATTTGTTCGACGGAAAAAGCCGTCAATTAAACTCGTATATACTTGAATGAATGAATGAATGAATGAATGAACCGACGACAAAGATGGGTAGATGGGTTAAACCTTAACGAAACCATATTTTCCAGGTTTTTTTCATTGAGAAAGAAAGAGAGAGAAAGAGAATTATCATCATCATCATCATTATTATTATTTTCTATTACGTAATATATACGATTGACTGACCACTTCTCTCACTGTCGTTCGTTATCATCGGACATGTAATTATTAAAAAAAAAAAAAAAAAAAAAAATCCCCTTCAGGCACACGTACAGGTTTTCGTTTTTTTTTTTTTTTTTTACTAATTGATACGGTCGCACGGTAGCACGGAAAAATGGGAAAAAAAATAAAAAAATAAAAAAAAAAGTGAAAAAAAAAAGAAGTTTCGGCATGATTATAAGAGAGAGAGAGAGAGACAGAGAGATAAAGAGGGGGGAGGAAGATAGAAAGAGAGAGGAGATAAATGACCGTTGGCAATAATTTGTATTCATTTACTACCTCCTCGTTTTTCACTCATTTTTTTTTTTTTTTTTTGTCCAAAATCAAAATCAGGCACGAAAACCTAACGAAAAAAATCAATCAGTGGCGTAACGAGGGTAGTATGGACGTGCGATATACACACGCACACACGCACAACCCGCTAAAAACAAATAAATAAAACAATTAATGACCCATTATGGTACCTTGTGTAAAACCGTTACAAAAAAAAAAAAAAAAAAAAAAAATTACTCAGGTGAAACAAAATTAATAATTCATTCCGCTCGTGATATAATTACCGAAAAAAAAAAAAAAATGACGACGATAATAATAATAATAATGATGATGACAATAATAATAATAATAATAGTAAATTAATTTTAATTTTTTTTTTTCTCCCAATTTTCAATTTATCCCATTAAAAAAAAAAAAAAACATCGCGTGTAATAAAATTATAATTATACACGTTACCGAAAGAACAAACAAACAAACGAACAAACAAACGAAGGAACGAACAAACGATAACAAGTGTTGTTGTTTCACAACAAAACGTTCAAATTCGACAAACATAAATAATAATAATAATAATAATAAGAATAAGAAATCGTTTAATTAATAATAATAACCATCATCATCATCGATTTGGTCGATTTAAAAAACTTTTCACAACCCTCTCACCCTCTCACCCTCTCACTCACTCTCTCTCTCACACACACACAACTTATATAACCGCAAATCTTCCCCCCCCAGCCTTCGTCCGTATTTATATTAATTTAATTGACTTTTCCTTCGGGCCACACACACAATCCATCACCACCCCTCGTAGTATTAACAAAAAAAAATCATAATAAATAATAATGATGATAATGATAATAATAACCGGAATTATTATAATTGAATCAATGACTGATGTGTGAAAAATCATAATAATAATAATAATAATAATAAAAAGATTTAAAAATGAAATGATCCGTTATGAAACGAGGGCGATCGTGAAAAGAGAGACTGTGCCCCGAAAGGGGTAAAAGAGAATAAGAGAGAGATAGAGAGAGAGAGGAAAGGGATAAAGACCAACCTTACATTACAACAATTAGATAGAGAGAGATAGAAAGGGGATGCGCATTTCTGGTTCGGCAAAATCCAAACATCCATAAAATTTTAATAACTGTTATCATATATATATATATATATTATATTCATATTTGTATAATAACGATCAACCAACCAACTACCCTCGACCGACGACGACCCTCTTGTCAATACTACATGCATGTACTACGCCCGGCGGTTTCCGACCTCTTAACTTTCAAAAGAGCGAGAGAGAGAGAGAGAGACCCTTTTTCCTCCTGCCTTTTATTTTCATCCCTTGTAATATTTGCTTACTCTCTCCTTCACCCCGCTCCCCTCCTAACCTTAAAAATTGTTATGAATTTATGATTGACCCTTCTCTCTCTCTCTCTCTCTCTGTGTGTATATACACGGATAAATATATGAGTAAACATATTCGATATCAAAAAAAACCTGTCTCGAATTCCTTCGTACGTACATCAACCCTCTCTCTCTCTCTCTCTTTTTAACAAGTGTTTTCGTTTGACCAACCGGGAAAAGGATATGAAAGGCCCATGAGGATGATGATGATGATGATGATGACGATAGCGTATCGAATAAATCCACCTCGATCAAAGCTTAAAATAATAATAATAATGATAATAATAAGAGCGTGTGGGTGTGGGTGTGAGTGTCTGTTGGCACGATGTAGGTATTCAGGTGTCTTAAAATATTATTGGCAAGCACGTCGTGTCGTGTCCTGTAGTACATACACGCACCGAACGTATAAAATAACACAGACGACGACGACGACGACGACGACGACGACGAGTTGAGAACCAAAAAAAGCAGAAGAAAAAAAAATTATTTTCTCAATATTAATAATAATAATAATAATAATAATATTTTAAAAAAACTCGAAATAAATCGAAATGTATATAAAAATAAGAAGAAAAAGAAGAAGAAAATCGATTCGATACGCCACGTAAAAAGTCAATTTAAAAAAAAAAAAACACTGATTCGAAAACAAAAAAACATTTATGCTGACACGTTTTAAATTTTTCATTTTCATTTTTCTTCTTCCACATCAAAAAAAAAAAAAAAAAAAAAAAAAAAAATTATTTAGGCGAAAAAACGTTCGTATCGTTCAATTGCGAAATTACAATTATATACGTTCGACAAAATATGTCTAAAGCCACGACACGAATCCGCTCTCTCGTGCCTATAAAAAAACACCAAAATTTTACAGATTCATATCATCATCATCATCATCTTTCTATTTACACGTTACAAATTTGGAAATCGAATTCATTTTTTTCTCTCTCCTAAACAACACGTTTGTTTAAAAAAAAAAAAAGTAAAAAATCGAACAAATTAAAGAACGAATGAATGAATGAATAAAAACGTTGAATGAATGAATGAATCAAATAAAGGTCGGATGGATATATATGTAAACGAACGAACAAACGAACGAACGAACGAACGAACGAACGTGTAACAAGAAAGCAAAAGCAATTCCACGATTTATTTATTATTATTATTATTATTATTATTATTACTACTGATTAATCCATTTTCGAAAGAAAAAAAAGGAAAAAAAAAAAAAAGTTTTATTTTTAGTTCGCCGACCCTACTACTAATACTAAATATCGTCGTCGTCGTCGTCGTCATATGGAAAACGAAATAAAAAATTCTCTTTTTGTTTATATTTAGAATCCTTCTTTCGTTCTAAAGCCACTTTTCCCTCCCCCCCCCTCCCCTCCCCACCTTTCTTCCATTATTATTATTATTATTATTATTTTAATCGCACGTTTATTTAATAACCGTCCAAAATAACTCTTTTTTTTTTTTTTTAAATAAATAAAATATTTCTATTAATTTCACGCGTAATTAACCTGAATATTATTCTCTATAACGTCAACAACGCAACGTAGCGTTCACAAAACAAAAAATTACGCGGCGGAGCAGCTCGCGATGATAATAATAATGATGATGAATTAATAACAATTTAAATAAATCATACACACAAAAAAAAAAAAAAAAAATTCATTTTACGCAGAATAGGAAACGAAACGAAACGACACGCACGCGCGCACACATACGCACATACACACACACATACCAGACGTTCCATGGATATGAAAGAAGACGAGGGAAGGCGGGGGTGGAAAAAGGGGAGGGAAGGTGAGGGGAGAGAAACGAGTGCGTGAAAAAAAAAATATTAAATAAAATAAATAAATAAATAAATAAAATTTTTTCCCGCCGAAACCCGTCGTAATAATAATAATAATAATAATAATAATAATAATAATAATAATAATAATAATAATAATAATAATAATAATAATATAAAGAAGAGGGCGCTGGTGTTCCATGGTTGACAAGCCTTTGTGTCATATCGTTTTCTTTAATTAATTTTAATAGTTTTTTTTTAGGGTTTATTTATAAGTTATATATCAAAAGTTTTGTAATTTAGTCTAGTTTACAGTGATATAATTAGTTTTTTAAATTATTTAGTAATAACTATATTATCTCAAGTTTAAATTTACAAATTGTTCAACGATTCCATGTGACAAAAGGAAGCGTGGGCAATAAAAAACCTTAGAAGGCACCTTAGTACATATAAGTTAAACGGATAAGTACCTCATTTTAAGACTTAAATTTCAATTGTAAAACGTTAGGCTAACAAAGAAATTGAACACATAACCAAAAAATTTATTATTATTTTTTTTTTTTATATTTCTTTGGTTAATTATAAGTGATTTGACTATTTATATCTTTATCTTATTTAACAAAATAAGAATTAAAATATTTTTACAATAATATAGGTTGATGCATGATTTTTTCAGGGTGTAATTTCTATACCCCTATTGTTAAGTGTTAACTTGTGATTGTATGTTATTTTAGCCTTGTCTCAAGCTAACTTAATTCATTGTAGTAAAGTTTATTAATAATAACATAGTGTAACTAATACCTTTCTTAAATCTGAATCAAATTAAGAAAGTATAGTAGTAGCCTTTATATTAAGTGATATTAGTGTGAAAGGGTACAACAGATTTCTCTTTAACCAGACTTCATTTAATAAATTTTGCATCTTTTGAATTACTTATAAGAGTTAAATATCATTGTCATACTAAATAAGAATAGAGGTAGTTCAATATAACTACTCATTATTTATTGGTTTAATGTAATGTATAGCTGGATATAACATCTCTGTACTCCTGTGTTAATCTACTGATTGTTTTAATACAGAATATTTTGCCATATACTTTATGCAAATCTCCATTTTGATCTACATTAACACTAGCAGAGATAAATTTTTTTTTTATACTACTTAATAATAGTACAGAATTGTAATTTGTATGTTGTGCATACAGTTAAGTGTAGTCTAAGTAATCTCTTTTATCCTTAAATTAGTTTGTTTTGTTACTGCTTAGTTTATAATCTTGATAGTGTAATATTACCTGTAAATTTGATTCAAGATCAATTAATTAAGTTATAAATAAGTAGCCTTTTAGTATTTGTTTCTAATGTAAAAATTGTGAAAAAGCATTATACATTTGAGGGACCACAACTTAAACAAACCTTATACAACTTAAGTTGAAGTCTAATTGCATATTATAACTAAATAGTCTAGCCAAATATCTCTACCATACTCATTGAAAATAGGGATAGCTTAACAAAATAGGTTAATAAGATAGTTAGTAATATCTGATTTAATATATCAATTGGGTAAAAAATTGGTTCTGTCTAATCCAGTTGTCTGATAACTAGTGTTCTAATTGTATAATATTTAACCTTACATTAAATTGTTTCTGCCTTATTGCAGCATATTTTACATGATTTACAGCAAATTGACTTTTATAAGTATAAGAGACATAAGTGATAAGTTTAATTAAAAATTTTATAATAGTGAACTCTAAATACTGAATTAGAAAATGTTTTGTTATAAAGGTGAATGAATTTATAAATTTATATATAGGTAAAAAGAGCAAAATGAGAACAAGACAAAGTAAGAACCAAAACAAATCTTGTTCTACTGTCGACCTGAGGCAGCTCGACGAGAATGTGAATTTCACTGCTTCTGACCCTGGCCACTCCAACGATGTTAGTCACCGGAGCCCAGTTCAGGAGACAACTCGTTCCCATCGAATAAGATGGACTCAGGAAGACCTTCAAGAATTGATGTGGTGCTATTTTTACTCTCAAAAATTTGGTTCAGGATCGGAAAGTGACACCTTTAAAATCTGGAGAGGGAGAAACCCAAACAGCAGGAAGGACATGACATCGAAGAAGTTGGCTGCCCAAAGAAGATATATAATAAAAACAAAAAAAATTGAAAATGATAAATTAGAAGAAATTAAGAAAAATGTAGACTCTTCGTGCAGTAATGTTATACGAGATAATGCACAAATAATAACAGAATTAAATGAGTCTAACCACAAGAGTAAAACCGATACTGACGAGCAATTGTTGACTGATGCAGAAATGAAGAGCATCGAGAGAGACTAATTGAAGAGATAAAAAAGTAAAGATGTGCCCATTAATAAACAGGGAGCCATTAAGGAAAATTTACAAAAATAAAAAGGCAACTGAAGTTTTACGTCTTATAGATAACACCCTCATAAATGTATTAGAAAAAGTGGTAGACATTAATTTAACCACAATTAATGAAATTATATATGCTGCGGGGGTAGTTGCCACAGATGTTATACTTGGGCAAAGAAAAGAAGCTCGTCATAAAGAAATTGAAATAAAAAAGTCAACATCACCCATATGGATACAAAGAATAGAGGGAAAAATAGAAAGAATAAGATCACATATCTCCCTGGTATCCGAAATGAAGAAGAATAATAATTTAAAGAAGAGGACAATAAAGAAACTGGATCACCTTAAAAGGATCTATAAATTGAAGACCATGGAAGATATAGAACTTACCATGGAAACTTTAAAACAAAAGGTGTTGCTCTATTCTCAGAGAATAAGGAGATATAAGAAGAGAGAGCAATTTTGGCGACAAAATAAATTGTTTGAATCGGACCCAAAGAAATTTTATAGAACAATTAGAGAGCAGAACATACAAAATGGATCCAGCACCTTAAATGTAGAAAAAATGGCAGACTTTTGGTCGAATATATGGGAAAAATCTCATCCACTAAATAAGAACTCTACATGGATGAATAAAGAAAAAGAAGCACATGCCTGGATTGCTTCTTCAACAATGTCGGATGTAAGAATGGCGGATTTAGAAACATGCCTAAAAAACACGGCCAACTGGAAAAGTCCCGGATTAGATAGGGTACAAAATTTTTGGATTAAGAATTTTACAAGTACCCATAAGTATTTACTGGTATCCATAAATAAATTAATAATGGGACGGCAAGAAATGCCAGAATGGATAACCACGGGAAAAACGTATTTGCTGCCAAAAAAATCAGGAGCTATGGAACCGAAAGATTTTCGGCCAATTACCTGTTTGCCCACAATGTATAAAATAATAACAGCTATTATTGCTGAAAAGATTTATGGGCATTTAAGAAAAAATAACATTTTTCCTCCTGAACAATATGGATGCAGGAAAGGGTCTTACGGCTGCAAGGAGGTTTTATTAATAAATAAATTGATCATGGCCAGTGCAAAACAAAAGAGAAAGAATTTAAGCATGGCATGGATTGACTATCAAAAGGCCTTTGATAGTGTGCCTCACGAATGGATTATTGAGGCACTGAAAATATATAAAGTAGACCCTAAAATTACAGCGTTCTGCGAGAAGAGTATGAAAAATTGGTGCACCCAGCTGGAAGTGCAAAAATACTCTTCTAGAAAAATATTTATAAAAAGAGGGATTTTTCAGGGAGATTCATTGTCGCCACTTTTATTTTGCATGTCTTTAATTCCTCTATCCAGACAGCTTAATATCAAGGATCAAGGATATGAGTTGGTACCGGGAGGCAAGAAAATTACCCACATGCTATATATGGATGATTTAAAAATTTATGCGAAAAATGAAGAGGAGTTAAATAAAATGTTACGGACGGTTCAAACCTTTTCCTCTGACATCAACATGAAATTTGGGTTAGAGAAATGTGCCAGAATAAATATTGTCAGAGGAAAATTAAAACAAAAGGAAAATGTAGAAGGCGCTGAAGAAGAACTCATTAAAGAATTGGACCCTGGATCAACATACAAATATCTGGGGATTGAAGAAAATTTTGGGGTAGCCAATGAGGAAATCAAGCCGCGATTAAAGAAAGAGTATTTTAAAAGATTGAGGCTTATATTACAGTCGGAACTGAATGGAAGAAATAAGATAACCGCCGTCGGCACATTAGCAGTTCCTGTAATAGAATATAGTTTTGGCCTCGTAGACTGGACGAAAGAAGAAATCACGCACCTAGATAGAAGGACAAGAAAAATATTAACCATGAATGGTGCGTTACATCCAAAAGCTGATGTGGATAGATTGTACGTCAGCAGGAAAGATGGAGGAAGAGGATTACGACAAATAGAAGCGGCATACCAGAATGCCATAATTGGAATGGGAAAATACATAGAATCCCATCGAGAGGACCCCATCTTAGCCCAAGTTATTCATGCAGAAGAAAAAACTACAAAGAAAGGAGTTCTGAAAAGGGCAAACAAATTGTCCAAGAAA
>NW_002987189.1:853790-856581 GCF_000006295.1 Pediculus humanus corporis | reverse complement strand
AATAAATAAATAAAATATTTCTATTAATTTCACGCGTAATTAACCTGAATATTATTCTCTATAACGTCAACAACGCAACGTAGCGTTCACAAAACAAAAAATTACGCGGCGGAGCAGCTCGCGATGATAATAATAATAATGATGATGAATTAATAACAATTTAAATAAATCATACACAAAAAAAAAAAAAAAAAAAAAAAATTCATTTTACGCAGAATAGGAAACGAAACGAAACGACACGCACGCGCGCACACATACGCACATACACACACACATACCAGACGTTCCATGGATATGAAAGAAGACGAGGGAAAGCGGGGGTGGAAAAAGGGGAGGGAAGGTGAGGGGAGAGAAACGAGTGCGTGAAAAAAATATTAAATAAAATAAATAAATAAATAAATAAATAAAATTTTTTCCCGCCGAAACCCGTCGTAATAATAATAATAATAATAATAATAATAATAATAATAATAATAATAATAATAAAAAGCCAACGGCCATAGCGTGCTGGTCACACCGGTTCCCGTACGATCACCGAAGTTAAGCAGCATCGGGCGTGGTGCAAACTTGGATGGGTGACCGTTTGAGAACGCCACGTGCTGTTGGCTTAAAAAGAGCAAAAAAAATGAGAACAAGACAAAGTAAGAACCAAAAACAAAATCTTGTTCTACTGTCGACCTGAGGCAGCTCGACGAGAACGTGAATTTCACTGCTTCTGACCCTGGCCACTCCAAAGATGTTAGTCACCGGAGCCCAGTTCAGGAGACAAATCGTTCCCATCGAAAAAGACGGACTCAGGAAGACCTTCAAGAATTGATGTGGTGCTATCTTATAATAAGTGGCACCACCGAAATTCGAGTATTTGTCCCTAAGGAATCGGGTAGAAACCTCGGATAAATACTTAAAAACTCCGACAAGTAGCCTTGTCGTGTTTAATGGTGGATAATAATAATAATAATAATAATAATAATAATAATATAATAATAATAATAATACACAATTTACCCAAATCTCTCATTTTTTTCCTCTTTCTCACAGTTAATAAATAATTAATCAGTTTGTGGGTGATATCATTATCATTATCATCATCATATCATCGACCTGTGTCTGTCTAAGGTGGAAAAAGTTAATTAATTTCTCTCTCCCTCTCTCTTCCTCTTTCTCTTTCTCTCTCTCTCTCTCTTTTATTTATATATTGAAATGTTTGAATTGTTTTTTTTTTAATTGTATTCGACAACCTCAATGATTTAAAAATTTAATTTTTTTTAACGGTGTGCGATTTTTTTTTTGTGTAGCGTGGAAACAGACAAGAATAATAATAATAATAATTATTATTATTATTATTATTATCGTTTGAAACAAACAATAATAATGATAATAATAATAGTCGATGACGAAACCCTTCTCCTCCTCCTCTCTTTTCAACCTCGAACGATAATCATTGTAAATTTTCATTTCGAAAGATTTACACCGAGCGGCAATGTCCCCCTACTCTTCCCCGAACTCCCTCTCCTCATCCCCCCGGAGAAATATCATTATATCTCACGTCGTCGTCATTAACGAAAACCTTAAATTGAATTTTTTCGATACGGAAACTCGATTGAAAAAAAAAAAAAAATCGCACTCACCTTTATCCCCGTAGGTGATGACCACCGATATTCGATATAAAAATACCGAAATAATAATAACCATTCGTTAAAACAATTCTCGTTCGATATATCGAATCGTTTTCTCAATATTACTTTCTAATTAAGACGTAAAAAAAAAAAAAAAAAAAAAAAAAAAAAAAAAAGCGGAGAAGCGAAGGACGGAGAGGGGGCAGGGCAGGGGGTGAATGGAGTGAAACCATTATATATATATATTTAGGCCTTAACGACGCGATAATAGCACAACATCATCCCTCGTCATAATTGGTCGATCATTCTCGAATTCCGTTCAATTTGGTGCTCTGCTCTCTCCCTCCCTCCCACCCCCCCCCCCGCCGACAACAACAAACTGGGCAAAAAAAAAACCTCAACGAAAATAGCGACACAAGATGCCAGATGAACGAGAGTGTCACGCAAAAAAATTATAAGAATCACGCACTTTTTCTCTCTCCCTCTCTCTCTCACTTTACATTCTCGTTTGTAAAATGTTTTCACAACAACGTGTTGTGTGAACCCTCACGTTAGATAAAATGTCCGCCGTTCGATAAAATATCGATCCGCATGAAAGGAACACAAAAAAAAAAAAAAAAAATTTGGAATGTACATTTTGCAATACTTTTTTTTTTTCAAAAACAATTATTAAATTTAAGAAAAATCTAACCGCAGGAGAGAGAGGAAGGCAACACACAAAAAAAAAAAAAAATTCAATAAATCAATACACGTGCCGAATCAAAATAATAATAATAATAATAATAATAATAATAATAATAATAATAATAATAATAATAATAATAATAATAATATTTCACATTGGTCAATTCGAATCCATTCCTTTCTTCCATTCTTTCCTTTCTTTCTTTCTAGACTGATTTGGACACCTTTTCTCAAAAAGTACATCCTCCCGAAAATACCCACGAGGGCAAAAAGAGAAAGAGAGAGAGAGAGAGAAACAAACCGAAATTAAATTGAAAGTGTGTATAACCATCATCGTCGTCGTCCAGGAGGCGGAGGAGGAGGAGTAAGAGGAGAGAGCGTTGAGGGGGGAATTTCCGCCCCTCCCCAACTCATTCATTTTTTGGGGTCAAAATTAAAATTAAAATGAAAGTCAATATGGTTACGGTTTTCAATGTGTTTCAATCAACAAT
>NW_002987189.1:835348-853770 GCF_000006295.1 Pediculus humanus corporis | reverse complement strand
TATGATCAACAAATCCACACTGATAGAACTGTGCCAGCTAACAAACCGGATATCATACTCAGGCATAATGCGGAAAAATGGTGTAAATTAATTGAGGTATCCGTGCCGGCAGAAAAAAACACCACAGCCAAAGAAGCAGACAAAAGGCTGAAATACAGAAATTTGGAAATTGAAATAACCAGGATGTGGGGAACAAAAACTGAAACGATTCCGGTCATCGTGGGAGCATTGGGAGCCATGCCACATTCAATAAAAGGAAATTTAAAGAAGATTATGAAGAACCTAAAAGAAGAAACCATCCAGGAAATCGCACTATGTGGGACGGCCCACATTCTTCGGAAAATATTATAAATAGCACCACCGATATTCGAGTATTTGTCCCTAAGGAATCGGGTAGAGACCTGGGATAAATGCTTAACAACCCCGACAAATAAGAGCCTTGTCGTGTTTAAGAGTGATAATAATAATATAATAATAATAATAATACACAATTTACCCAAATCTCTCGTTTTTTTCCTCTTTCTCACAGTTAATAAATAATTAATCAGTTTGTGGGTGATATCATTATCATTATCATCATTATCATATCATCGACCTGTGTCTGTCTAAGGTGGAAAAAGTTAATTAATTTCTCTCTCCCTCTCTCTTCCTCTTTCTCTTTCTCTCTCTCTCTCTTTTATTTATATATTGAAATGTTTGAATTGTTTTTTTTTTTAATTGTATTCGACAACCTCAATGATTTAAAAATCTAATTTTTTTTTAACGGTGTGCGATTTTTTTTTGTGTAGCGTGGAAACAGACAAGAATAATAATAATAATTATTATTATTATTATTCTCGTTTGAAACAAACAATAATAATGATAATAATAATAGTCGATGACGAAACCCTTCTCCTCCTCCTTTACTTCAACCTCGAACGATAATCATTGTAAATTTTCATTTCGAAAGGTTTATGCCGAGCGGCAATGTCCCCCCTTCCCCTTCCCCGGACTCCCTCTCCCCATTCCCCCGGAGAAATATCATTATACCTCACGTCGTCGTCATTAACGAAAACCTTAAATTGAATTTTTTCGATACGGAAACTCGATTGAAAAAAAAAAAAAATCGCACTCACCTTTATCCCCGTAGGTGATGACCACCGATATTCGATATAAAAATACCGAAATAATAATAACCATTCGTTAAAAAAATTCTCGTTCGATATATCGAATCGTTTTCTCAATATTACTTTCTAATTAAGACGTAAAAAAAAAAAAAAAAAAAAAAATGCGGGGAAATAGTTTCGAAGGAGGAGAGAGGGAGGGAGGGATGAGCGAAAGATGGAGAAGGGGAGGTGGCGGGGGTAGAGCAGGGCAGGGGATGAATGGAGTGAAACCATTATATGTATATTTAGGCCCTAACGACGCGATAATAGCACAACATCATCCCTCGTCATAATTGGTCGATCATTCTCGAATTCCGTTCGATTTGGTGCTCTGCTCTCTCCCTCCCTCCCCCTCCCGCCGACAACAACAAACTGGGCAAAAAAACCTCAACGAAAATATCCACACAAGATGCCAGATGAACGAGAGTGTCACGCACTTTTTCTCTTTTTCTCTCTCTTCCCTCTCTCTCTCTCTCACATTACATTCTCGTTTGTAAAATGTTTTCACAACAACGTGTTGTGTGAACCCTCATGTTAGTTAAAATGTCCGCCATTCGATAAAATATCGATCCGCATGAAAGGAACACAAAAAAATTTGGAATGTACATTTTGCAATACTTTTTTTTTTTTCCCAATGAATAAATAGTTTTGCGTGAAAGCCAAAATTAAATTTAAACAAACAAAAAAAAAAAAATGGAAAGTCAAAAAAAAAAAAAACAATTATTAAATTTAAAAAAAATTTAACCGCAGGAGAGAGAGGAAGGCAACACACACAAAAATTCAATAAATCAATACACGTGCCGAATCAAAATAATAATAATAATAATAATAATAATAATAATAATAATAATAATAATAATAATAATAATAATAATATTTCACATTGGTCAATTCGAATCCATTCCTTTCTTTCCTTTCTTTCTTTCTAGACTGATTTGAACACCTTTTCTCAAAAAGTACATCCTCCCGAATATACCCACGAGGGCAAAAAGAGAAAGAGAGAGAGAGAGAGAAACAAACCGAAATTAAATTGAAAGTGTGTATAACCATCATCGTCGTCGTCCAGGAGGCGGAGGAGGAGGAGTAAGAGGAGAGAGCGTTGAGGGGGGAATTTCCGCCCCTCCCCAACTCATTCATTTTTTGGGGTCAAAATTAAAATTAAAATGAAAGTCAATATGGTTACGGTTTTCAATGTGTTTCAATCAACAATTCCAAAACATTTACGTTCGCGGGAGGAAGAGGGAGAGAGAGAGAGAGAGAGAGAGAGAGAGAGAGAGGGGGGGGGAGAAACTTCCATCGACTTTTCGTTAAAACAATAAACAAATTCCAAAATAAAAAAAAAAAAAAAACATCGTCATTAAAATTTTCCAGGGACCTGTCGAGAACGAGAGAAAGAAAGAAAAAAAATTCCCAAACTTACAATCAATCGTGCGTTCTCTCTCTCTCTCTCTCTCTTTTCCCTCCTCCTCCTACTTCTCCTTTCCTCTCCTTTCCGCACTTTCGAAAACGATCGATGATAATTTAAATTTTGATAAATTATTAACAAAAAAAAAAAAAAAAAAAAAGCCACAAGGCGAACGAAGGTAAGAACCAATTTAATTGGGTATCACCAATTAAATGACAAAGAAAAAGGCCTTCGAGAGTACAAAAAACCCCGAGAGAGAGAGAGAGAGAGAGAGAGAGAGAGAGAGAGAAGGGAAGGGAAGGGAAGGGGAGGAGATAGAAAAAATAAAATTAGATTGTTTAAAAGAAGGCATTTCCGTTTCGTTCTCCTACTAATAATAATAATAATAACAACAATCATTAAGAAAATAAACACCGAAAAAAAAATCTAATGACGTCATATCTCTTCCATTTTTTTTTTTTTTTTTTTTGGAAATTATATCATTAATTAGTCAAATACACGTACATTTATTATTATTATTATTATTATTATTATTATTATTATTATTATTATTATTATTATTATTATTATTATTATTATTATTATTATTATTATTATTAAAAACTTAAAAGGAGGAAAAAAGAAAAAAAAAGATGGATGGTGAAAGGAAACGGATGAAGAAAAAACAAAAAAATCCCGTAGGATTTATAAATAAAACGTGCGAGAGGGGACTACAGAGAGCGAGAGAGAGAGAGAAATATTGACACGAAAACGAAACAAAATGGCGGCAACGGAAACGTGGGGGGAAGCAGGAAAAAAAAAAAATTCGCGAATGCGACTCACTCACCTCTCGAGCAAAAAAAAAAAAAAAAAAAAAAAACAATTAAAAATTTTTATATTTCAAACGACCGGGCTTACGTGTGCGTGTATGTGGAAAAAAAAAAAAAAAAACAGACATTTGACAAAATGGCGGAAAAAAAAAATAATAATAATAAAAAGTAACGGAAGAAAAGAGAAAGAAAGGAAAAAGAAAAAAATGGAAAAACCCCAAAGTCGTCGTCATAGCACGATCAAAGACTCGGAAATATATAAACGAATCCGATTTTAAATGAATAAAATAATAATAATAATAATAATAATAATAATAATAATAATAATAATAATAATAATGATTAATTAATTTTTATGACTAAATCGTCCGAGTTAACAACAACAACAACAACGGGGAGAAATAATAATAATAATAATAAAACAAAAAAAGAAAAAAGAAAAAAGTCGTAAAAAAAAAAAAATTAAAATTTTCATGGCAAAAGTTGACCGTATAATGAAAACATTTTCATTATTATTATTATTATTATTATTATTATTCGGGAAAAACATGTAACGTATTTTTAATAGGAAAAAAAAAATTACAAAACGCGCCTAAAAAATAAAAATATATACGTTCGCCCTATACCACGTCCGTTCGTTCGTTCGTTTTTTCGACAGAAAACTTTCACCCGCGTCAAACATTAGAGAGAAGAAAAAAAATAAAATAAAAAAAATAAACAAACGAACTAACAAACAAACAAACGCTTTTTTTTTTACCTTAACAACAAACTTTCATTGACTTGCATACAAACAAACAAACAAACACACGTGTGGACTCGGTTACGAACGAACGCGTGCTCCAACATTTAAGAAAAACCAAAAAAAAAAAAAAACAATTTTCCTTTTCGATCCCCCGTTCCGTCTTCTGCTTTTTAATATTTTTATGTCCCGTACATACGTATCATCATCATCATCATCATTCACGTTCACGTTCACGTTTGCAGATACATCGTGTAATTCCACTTCAAAAAAAAAAAACAAAAAAAAACAAAATGGATCATTTTTCATCAATCGTTTTAACCTTAATTTTTCGCCATGATTTTCTCGAACGATTCCCATCATTAATAATAATAATAATAATGTTGATCCCACACCTGTCGGAAATTTTCTAAATAATCGTCTCTCTCTCTCTCTCTCACTCACTCACCTGACACGATAGAAGAAGATGAAAAATCACGTCTCGCTTGGGGGATAATTTTGATTTCTTCGAAAACTTATAACAACGATTAGAATAAGGACAACAACAAACAGCAGCAGCAGCAGCATTAAAAAAATTCATAACAACAACAACAACAGCTGGTTTAATTTTCAAAAAAAAAAAAAAAAATCGAGTTCGACCGACTGATTAGCTGGGCAGGTTACCAGAAAGCTTCGGGCACATTTCCAATACCAACCAACTTTCCCTACTGCGCGACGACGATGACGATGACGATGACGATGACGATGACGATGACGACGACGACTTATAGTCACGCTAAAATCAAATTCATTTTTTTTAATGGCTCATTTTATTCCCTTTTTTTTCATTCTTTCTTTCTTTCTCTCTCTCACTCTAACTCTCTTGGCCTCTCTCTCTCTCTCTTTCTTTTTCTTCGATTCTAAAAACAAATGAAACGTTTTCGATTTCAGATAGTCGTAGTCTAGCAATAAAATAAATTTTGTTAAATGCCCTCAAGTAACTTTAAGGTTTCTCCCTCTCCCTCTCCCCCTCTCTCTTTCTCTCTCCTTGACGTTATTATTTACGCAACCGTTTGCGAGACCGTACCTGACGTTCGTTGTCTGACTGTTTTAATAATAATGATGATGATACCCGAATGGTCGATTTGACGATTTTGTTTTTTTTTTTTTAGTAATTAATTCGAATCGTTGGACTGATAATAATTTATATATTAAACACACACGAACGAAATTCCGATAAACGACGGCAATTCACAAATAATTAATACATCCCCTCCCTTTTCCCCTCCCTCACTCCCTTCCTTCCACCCTCCCTCCTCGACGTCATTAAACCGACGCGAACAACGCCCAAAAAATCTTTTACGACTTACGACTCCGCGTTCGCTTCGCTTACTGTTTATGTTTTTATTATTATTATTATTATTATCGTTTGTTACGCGCGTGAAAATGACCCATCCTCCCTCTTCCTCCTCCCCCCCCCCCAAAAAAAAAACAAAAACTTTTTGGAGAAAAAAGGGAATCCTCTTTCCCCTCCCTCGCGTCACGTATTTTTTTTTTTTTTTTTTTTTTTTACATTATCACCAAAGCCGTGTTTTACACGTAATGTAATTACCCAAACGACACATTTCTTTTCTTTTTAACATGGATGAAAGAGAGAGAGAGAGAGAGAGAGACAAAGAGAGAAAGAAAAAGAGACAGAAACAGAGAGAGAGAGAGAGAGACGTGAATTGTTAGAATCGAACAAACAATCGACCATTTTTTTCTTTCTTTTCTACAAGAAAATAACATGAAGAAAACGTGGCGGTAGTGACGAGGGGAATTGGGGGGATGAGTGAAGGGGGGAAAGAGAAGGATTGTGACACTAGTTTGTGACACGAAAAACGTTTCTTCTTCTTCTTCTTCCACGTTTTTTTTTTAAATAATTAAAATTATTTATCGACATGTTCTTTCAACTTTTCAGCATCATCATCATCATCATCATTATTATTATTATTACGTTCATGTCTTTCACGACGTCGAATTCCAAAGAATTAAAATATTCATTCTAGGTTTGTTTTCGTTCCTCTCTCTCTTTCTCTTTCTCTTTCTCTCTCTCTCTCTTTCTTATTAAATGTTCAACTTGTCGTTTTCTTAACTTTTTCCCGTAATAATTTTTGTTCTATTCTTTTTCGTTCGTAAATTGTAAACGATATCATCATCTTTACTCCCCAAAAAAAATTTTCCACGTGATGATGATGATAATAATAATAATATTGATGATGATTAACGAACCCGAATTCAATTATTTAAAAAAAAAAAAAAAAAGTATTTATGAATCTTCAGGGTTAAAATCAACATGCATACATTTCAATTTGCGTGTTTTTGTGCGTGTGCGTGCTTGTGCGTGTGCGAGTGCGTGCGTGTTCTTTGATCGTCTCCTTTAAAAACGTTTTATCAATCCGCATTTTAGGCATACGCGTGATAAGATACGCCTTCGAATAACAAAATTAAATAAAGTTTTCCTTTTCGAGGCCAAACAAGAGTGGGAAAACAACAACAACAACAACAACAAGAGTTTGAAATAGTCTCTTGTTGTAAGACCTGACATTTAACATTAACCGACGACATTGTTATAGCAGAACCTTTTCAATTTTGCGACGACAACGACGACGACGACGACGACAATCTGGACAACAAACAAAAAACCTTTTTCCCAACGGTCAGTTTCGGTTTTTAAAAAAATTTAAAATTACAAAAATAATTTTTTTTTTTTTTTTTTTTTATTTGTTTAATTTCACGTCCTTTTCTCTCCCCCTCCCCCTTCCTCTCTCTCTTTCTCGGGAGTCTTAATTACCTGTTTTTTGACCTTTTCAACAATCACAAAATTTTTTTTTTTTTTTTTTTTTTTTTTTTTGTTCTAGACTGGCACCAAAAAAAAACTTTAAAACAATGACGGAAAGTTTTTTTCTTTTTGCAAACACAAAAAAAAAACCCTCGAAAAATTAATTTTTAACAAACAAATCATGGGATGATGACCAACCATTATTCACTCATAAAGAATTTCGAGAAGGGGGAGGAGAAGGAAGAAGGAGGGAAAAGAGGAGGAGCGGGGGGGCAAAACAAAACAACAACAACAACATCAAAATGTGTGCAACATATAGACAAAACCTTTTACTCGTTAAATTTACCCCAAATATATTTTCTATCTCTCTCTCTCTCTCTCTCTTTTCTTTTCCACATTTCAATTCTTCTCCTTTATTAGTAAATAATTTCAATCAATCAATCAATCAGTGACGTAATCAAATAATAATTACGTTGATAACGAATCAATTTTAGTTAAGGCGATAAAAACAATTTTAAAAAATTCGCGTCTTTTGGCAAGCTCTCTTTCTCCCTCTTTCTCCCTCTCTTTTTATCTCGCGACCAAAAATGGTGGTATCATTTAAGTCGCCATGCACCGACACAATTCCCGGTTTATTATTATTATCATCATCATTACTATTATTTTAATTATTTTTCTCGTATGATTCAAACTCGGGGAAAAAAAATATATATATATAAAATGAACGGACGAAGACAAAAGGACGAACGCCATAAACTATAGCAATAATACTAATACTAATAATAATTAATTTTCATACCGAGTTTGTTTTAATAAAAAAGAGAGAGAGAGAGAGAAAGAGAGAGAGAAAACGATTATAAAAAGTCATCGTAATAAAACAAACATAGTGTTAGCAACAAACGGCAAAATCGATTCGCGATGTATTATTAATAATAATAAAAATTAGTATAATAATGATGATGAGAAGAAGAAAAAAAAACAATAACAAACAAACAAACAAACAATTACCGGTCCCTTGCTCTCCTATTAATAATAATAATAATAATAATAATTTTTCTCTTGCTAATTCGAATCGTTTTTTTTTTTTTATGTGTTGATTTAAAAAAAAAAAAAAAAGATGAAAGACGGTTTAATTAATTAATGAATATTGGAGAGAGAGAGAGAGAGAGAGAGAGAGAGAGAGAGAAAAGAAGAGAAGAAGAGAGAGAGAGAGAAGAAGAAAAAAGTGGACGGTTAACAGTTATTCGGTTCGTCGGCCATGCGTACATTTAATAAATGCATTCTCTCTCATTCAACCTGTTTTTCAAATTTTTTTTTTTTTTTTTTTTTATTTACGAAATTAACCGAATTTTAAATTTTCTTACCATTAACATTTCATAACTTTTCTCTCTCTCTCTCTCTCTCTTTTAAATAACACAAACGAAATCGAAATAATTTTAATCCAATTTACTATAAAAAATTAATTTCCATACTTATGCATATTCAAATGTGTTAATAATTCAAACGTAAACCTATAAACGAGTATCTTCAATTTATTTATTTACGTATTTTATCATTATTATTATCAACGACGCATTTTCCCTAATTACTAATAATAATAATAATGATAATAAATCGATATCGGCAATCGATAAGAACCAAAAAAAATCATAGCACCATCATAACACCGCCAACAAAATTTAAATATTCGCGCTTTTGTGAATGCAGGGAAATTTGTCGCAATCGAAAAAACAATAATAATAATAATAATAATAACAACACGGTAGAACGTAAAAGAACAAAAATTACTTAAATGCCAAAAAAGAAAAAAAAATTGTATTCAAACGCATCATCATCATCATCAAAATCGACAAAGACGTGAACAACAAACAAACAATCAAACAAACAAATCAAATAACAACCTTAAAAATTAATATTATTATGACTACTCTTGTTATTATTATCATCATCATCATCATCAGTGCCATTCCCGTATTTTTTTTTTCAACACAAAAGGACAACCCACGCACAAAAAGGGGGTTGTAAAAATAAGGATAGATGGATGATGTTTGAGAATGCGCAGCATCCATCTCGCCCTCCCTCGTCTTCAATAAGAAAACAAACAACAATAATAATAATAATATATCCAACCCTTAAAAAATAAAGAAAAAAAAAAAGAAAAAAGGAAAAAAAAGGAAAGAAAAAAAATGGCAAGAGGGTTATTTTAATAAAAATAAAATAAAAAAAATTTCAAGAAGGCGGATTATTTTCAATAGAATTCAATTTAAAAGCCAAAACCTTGGAAGAAAAAAATCCCTCCCTCCCTCCTCCTCCTCCCTTATCACACACGAATATAATTCTTCATCTTTCCTCTCCCTCCCCCTCATCCCATTTTTTTTTTTTTTATTTATTTCCACAAAAGACAAATTTTCAAATAAAAAAAAAAAAAAAAAAAAAAATGATTTGTCCCACGAGATTGACATTTGAAATAAAGGCGCGATCGTATTACTTTTTCATCCCTCCCCCAACCTCGGGAAAGGGGGGAGAACCGTTTCCGGTTCCGTATAATCCTTTTAGAATATGTGTCAACAAATATTTCTCACGTTCTCCCCTCCCTCCTCCTCCTCCGTCTCTCCCGGCCTTCTTTTATTTTCGCTTCTTTAAAAGTAAACAAATAAATAAAATTATTATTATTATCATTGTTATCATTATTATTATTATAGTAAATTCGGCGGCTGCAAAATTTCGATAGAAAAACCCAATTTGATCCATAGAGTAATTAAAATCCGGGATGAGGGGGGAGGAAGGGAGCGAGAGCGAGAGAAAGAGACAACGACAATTACGTCATCTGTCGAACATCACTCGTACCAACAACAACAAGAAATAATAATAATAATAATAATAATAATAATAATAATAATAGTACCACCATGAATGAATTATTTATTTTTTCCATGTACACAAGAAAGACAACAAGACGAATGATGAAGGTGTCGTCGTTGGTGGTAGTAGTGGCGGTGGTGGTGGTTTACATTATAAATGAAGTGCCAGCGTATAGTAGTACCTTCCTTCCACGAAAAGCGATACCTTTTTTTTTAAAATATGTGTGAGAGAGAGAGAGAGAGAGCCTTTTTAAAACACATTCTTCTCTTTTTGTGTTTGTGTTTGTGTTGGTTCCTGGAAGCCTAAAATCAACCACCTTTTTTTCTTCTCTCTTTCTTTCTTTCTTATTATCATCATCATCATCATCATCATTATGTTCGAAATGACCGATTTCATCCCTATAAATGGATGAAAAATGAAATGGAAATTCCAAAAAAAAAAAAAAGTAAGAAGACTATACTATCACATTCATTTTACAAACTTCCGTTGGGGTTTCTTAAGATACGATTCACGACACGGTCGTTTACCTTAAGATGACTTTTTCACGTTTGCATAACCATTCGACGAAAATCATTTTTCTTACGTTTTTTTTTTTTGTAATCTCCGATTACTACCTTCCTTTTCCTTCATATCATCGGTAATATTATTATTATTATTATTATTATTTGTTTTTCACTTGAATTGTGACTAATATAATTTGATGGCTCAACTATTATCAGAGGTTTTTTTTTTTTTTTTACAACACTTGACGTGGTTTTTGTTTGATTTTTTGTTTTCCCATTATTTTATTTATTATTATTATTATTATTATTATTTCACACGTACACGCACACGCACGCACAAATCCAAGAATTTTCACAATTATTGAAATTTAACGACATGAGAGCGACCTACCTCGTGGTTTAACTTACAAGAGACCTTCTTTCAACTACCAAAACGATACAAACGATTCCATTCTTTCTCTCTCTCTCTCTCTCTCTTTCTCTCTCTAATTCTTTCACCGAGTTATTAAGTTTTAATGGGAAATGGGAAATTATCGTAATGAACCAAAAGATACGCGGAAAAGACAAAAAACAACCCTTCATTCATTATTCAACACAAGAAGAAGAAGAAGAAGAGACACAACAAAAACAAACAAACAAATGGCGGCGGTCGTTCCAACATTTTTTTTTCTTCTGCTTCTTTACCAAAAAAAAAAAATACATGCATGCATTAATAATAACAAAGAACAAAAACGAAAAAAAAAAAAAAATTTTTTTTGTACGAGACTCCACAATTCACGGCCGATTACGTAAAATCAATTAATATCTATTTGAAATACTACTACTATTAGGTGGTGGTGGTGGTGGTGGTACAACCACTTTGGTTGTTGTTTGATACAGATGACTTACCGAACAAACATTTCGTATAATAATAATAATAATAATAATAATAATAATAATAATAATAATAATAATAATGATAATTAATTTGAATTCGAGTTAGTCGGTCGGAGTTACGTGCATTTGTGTGGGTGCATATGAGTTTACATGTGGAAGAGCAACAACGACGACAACGTTCGACAATGCGTTCGTTGTTTGTTTTGTTTGTCGAAACAAAACTCCCGGGTTTGACTTCTTTCAAAAATTTTTTAAATAAACGGATGCTTCTTCTCCTTCCACGTTTTTTTCTTTTTTTTTTTTTTTGTATGATTTTAATAAAAGAAAACCAACGTAACGACCACCCCACACCCCCTTCCCGCGGCGTCTATCCTCCGCATCAAAATATTTTCATGGGGGGGGGGGGAGGAAAGGGTTGGGAGGTTTCCTTTTGTTCGAAACACGGAAAAGTCAACCGCAAAGCCGGCAAAGTTTCTTTTCCGGTCGAATCCGACAAAAAAAAAAAAAAAAAAAAATGGAGTTTGTTGAAAAAGGAAAAAAATTATAAAATTTAATCAATCGATAGAAATCGAGCGCCTTCCAGCGTATATAGAAATTCCATCCGGTGAAAGAGAGACAGAGAGAAAGAGAATGAGAGAGAAAGAAAATTCTTTTGCAACCTTCCATATTTGATTCCTCGTTTCCCCTCCTTCTCCACCTCACTTTTTTTTTTTAAACACGGTTTCTAAACTGGGACTGCCAATTACAAACGCGAGACTGTCATCATTTTTTTTTTTTTTTTCACGGATTAAATCCACACTCGTAAAACAACAAGAACAAGAAGAAGAAGGAAGAAACAAAACAAAACAAAAAAAAAAAAAAAAACATCGACAAACAAACAATAATAATAATAATAATAATGATAATGATAATAGACAAAAGAGTGTCAACAACCGAAAAAAATCATTTTTAAATACAATTTACACGCTTTACGACAATTTTAGTTTTTTTTTTTTTTTTTTTTTTGTCGCTGGCCGAACTTCAACACAACACTCGATTGTTGTTGTTGTTGTTGTTGTTGTAGTAGTAGTGTGTCGTTTTTCACGGCCCCCCCATTTTCCTCTCTCTCTCTCTCTTCCTCGTTGGAAGAAAGAAAGAAATTCTAACAACAACACGACATTTATTTTTCACACAAATCGAATTTTTAAAAGGCTCCAACAAGAAGACAAACGAAAAAAAATGATAATAATGATAATGTCCTCAATTGTAAATCAAAATTTTCGTTGGCGGTGGTGATGGTGGTAGTGGCAGCAGACAACGCGAAATTCGGTAAATTTTCCAAGAAAGACGGGCGGAGGGAGGAAATGATGATGATTTTTTCTTCCTTTTCCTACTTCTTTCACCTCCCCCCCCCTTCACTTCTCTTATTCTTCTTCTTTTGTTGTTGTTGTTGTTGTTCTTTGGGTATAAGTAATTGGTCGATCGTGATTTGACGGTTATTAAAATAGTTGCCAATTTGAAATTGGTAGTCTTTCAACGTTCGTCGCCATTTATCTTCTCACTTTTAACAATTTTTTTTTTTTTTTTTTTCCAATCCGTGGCAAATTTTTCAATATGACTTTTCTCTTTGTTTTCCCCTCCCCTCCCCTCCCTCTTCCAATCATCATCCTTTCCTTTTTTTTTTTCATTTCCTCGTGATGATGATAATAATTTCTTTCTCTACAATTATAGATTTTTAAAAACGTATGTTGACCCCTAGCCTGACCCCTACTCCTTTCCCACCCCCCCCCGCAGCATTTTTTCGATCGTCATTTTTATATTAATCAGATTCCGTCGTCCTCCCGGTAAAAAAAAAAAAAAAAAATTTTTTAAGGTTATTTTGAGTCCGTTTTGACATTTCAGGCTGACCGGCGATCCCTCCCGGGTGATTGATGACGACACAAAAGAAAAGAGACGAACCATCTCACCTACCTAGCCATCCTTCGTTCCTTTTATGAAAATGACGTGAAACCAAAAGATTTAAATTCGAGACATTCTTTTTATCATTATTATTATTATTATTATTATTTTTCCCATTAAAAATCCTCACAATCAATCAATCATTACTGCTTTATTGTCTCTCTCTCTCTCCACCTACCCCTCACCCTCTCCCACCCCCCGACACCGAGGCCATTTTTGGCGTTAATAAAACAAAACAAGGCAAGACACAAAAAAAAAAAACTACAACCGGGATTTTACTATTCGAACCAATTAACGGATTTTATCGCCCGTGAGATTGTAAAATTATTTAAATGATGATGATGATGATGATGATGATAATGATGATGATGATGATGATAATGATGATGATGATGATAATGACAAATAAGTGATCCGTGATATTATTTAAACACATTCGCGCATGCAACATTTTTCTCTCTCTCTTTTTTTTTTTTAAATTTCCATCGACACGAATTAAATTCAAACTCGTATAACGACCGACACGTCAATAATAATGATAATAATAATAATAATAATAATACGAAACATACATAATAATAATGATAAAGAGGAGAGAGAGAGAGAGAGAGAGAGAGAGAGAGAAAATTATTCGGTTCCATTTAGTAAATAACATTTTTAACCTTTTTTCTCTTTTTTTTTTTTTTTTTTTTTTAAATAACTTGAAAAAAACCCGGCAAGCCCCTCGTCGTCGTCGTCATCATCATCATTATCATTAAATGTCTGCCACATACTTTCTACCAAATACCCGATTTCAATTCGCTTATCATTCAAATCACCCGCGCCACTCCATGCCCCCTCACGAATGTGCAATCAAAGAAAAAAGCCCATGATCGACCTACACGACACATCCAAAAGAAAATAAAATAAAAGCCCCCCCTCCTCATTCCCCCTCCTATAAAAAATTAATCGCTTTATTTTGTTCTTTACATATATATATTTCACGAAAACAAGCAGAGAGGGGAAAATTGGGGGGGGGAAATGGGGGGGAGGGTATAAAGAAAAAGAAAAAAAATTAGCATTTAAATTTCGAATGGCATTTAACGAATAAATCAAAAAAAAAAAAAAAAAAAAAAATATTTTCACTCGATTTATTTATTATCCGCGTCACACAAACGTTGAAATTTTTATTTATTTATATAAAAATCAAATTATTATTATTATTATTATTATCATTATTATTATATAGCAACCGTTTATACGTTGTATAAATTAGGTACGAACCTTTTATTGTTAACAACCGTTTTCTATTACAATCCCCATGTAAGATTCCTGTCAAAGTTTATTAATAACGATGCCTCGAGTCGTACAAACAAATGCAATTAACGCGAATTATAGTTTGCGTCGCGGGCGCGCACGCGCACTCTCCAAGTGACGCGAGGGGAATTTTAATCTCATTATCGTTGCCTAATAATATGCGGAAAAATTTCCTCCTTTTTTCGTTCCGTATCCGGAATTCCGGGACCAATAAGAAAAGTACGCAAAACGGCAAAATGAAAGAGAGAGAGAGGAGAAACGGGAAGGGATGAAGGGAGGGGAGGTGGAAAGGAAAACTCCGGGATAATAACGATGATAATAATGATAAGTAGTTGAAACTTTTCATTTAAGAGACGATTGTCAATAATTGTTGACGGCAATTATTAGCGACGAAATAATCTTTCATTAATTATTATCACTAATAAGTCCATTTAATTTTCGAGCGTGCGTGTGCGCGTGCGCGAACATAAATTAATAATAATAATAATAATAATAATAATAATAATATCGAGGTAATAAAACAAAGACGCGACAATTAATTAATTTCAGTTTATTAAACGCACACACGAATCTAAAGGGACCGACGTCACAAAAAAATTCCCGAAGGATCAATTCGCGATTTTCTTCTACATTTTTAATCCCCTCAACCCCCGAAGCCGGAGCCAGGGAAGGGGGAGGGGAGAGAAAGAAATTACACCGCAATCAGTTTTCAATAACAACGACGGGAAAAAAAATGTACTCGCACGTTTTGCGCGAATGAAAAAAAAAAGATAATTTAACGATATTCCCGTGATAAGAAGGAGAGAGAGAGAGAGAGAGAGAGAGAGAGAGAGAGAGAGAGAGAGAGAGAGAGAGAGAGAGAGAGAGAGAGAGAGAGAGAGAGAGAGAGAGAGAGAGAGAGAGAGAGAGAGAGAGAGAGAGAGAGAGAGAGAGAGAGAGAGAGAGAAAAAGGAACCCGACAAACAAACAAGACACACGAACGTTTGTACAAACGTACAAACGGATCGAGTCTTGTTTTTTTTTTTAAATTAAAGATAATTAGAAAAAAAAATTATTACGACAGTTTTGACGTCACGTTTAAATAATTTTTTTTTTTTTCATCTAAACGAATAATTAAGGTACGGTTTAGGTTTAGCAGTGGTAATTGGAAAATTATTTTTTTTTAACGGAAACCGATGGGGGGGGAGGGGGAGAACAGAAAAAATATATAAATCTAATGACCAGTGGGAGAAAAACAGAGTTTAAGTTTTTTAAAAAATTTAATTTCTCTCTTTTAAAAAAAAAAAAAAAAATTATTTCGGTCCCCCCACACACACATGCACGCACATGCACGCACACGCACACGCATGCACACATATACATCATATCATATCGTTATATATATATATATATACATCATCGCCCCACAAATTAAATTCTCTTACGCTCCTCTGTTTTCTCACTCACTCACTCACTCACTCACTCACTCTCTCTCTCTCTCTCTCTTTTTTTTTTTTAAAATAAAATTTGTACTTTTAAATTAATTTACGTCGAATCCAATCATTTATTATTATTATTATTATTATTATTATTATTATTATTATTATTATTATTATTATTATTATTATTATTATTAGTATTATACTTGTAACAACACAACTTATTTATTGCTTATTTTTTACTGTCGAGAGAAAACATTTAAATAACAGCAACAACAACAACAACAACAACAGCAACAACAACAGCAACAACAGCAACAACAACAACAGCAACAACAACAACAACAACAACAAACACTCCATTCCATTAAAATCCAATTATCGCAAACAAACGAATCGATCGTGAGACTACCCCACCCCCCTCCCTCCGATATTTTGGGGAAAAAAAACTACTCCCTTTACCTCCTCCTCCTCCTCCTCCCGCCTTCCCGGTAGGAGGATGTTTACCTTACTAATTATCCGGTCGGCTATCCCGAAATAACTTTATGTCAAAAATATCCAGATCAGACCAGACTGAATTTTCATTCACTTCTTCATCTTCTCTCCTTCTCCTATTTTCTAAAAATTCCAAAAATGGAAATTTTTCGTTTGGAAACAAAAAAGAGAGAGAGAGAGAGAAGAAGGGGAGAGAGAGACGGAAAGAGAAATAAAAGGATGAGAGAGAAGAAGCCGTAGAAATAATTTCATAGAATGGAAAGACGCACCAGACGTTTTTTTTTTTTTTTTTTTTTGTTTTGTTTACTCCCAAAATCAAACATGTCGTATTATCAATTTCAATACCATTGTATTATTATTAATAATAATAATGATGATAATGATAATGATAATAATAATGAAATCCCCATTTTTTAAATAGATTTTTCCTCTTTTTAAATTACCGGGCTACCCTCTACAATAGAAAAGAATAAAAAAAGGAAAAAAGGAAAAAAGGAAGGAAGGAAGGAAGGAAACCTAATAAAATATTTGCATTGTATTTTTAAGACGATATTTAAATCAAAAATTACATTTTTTTTTTTTTTCTGTCGGTAAATGAAAACTCTTTTTGTCGCTGTCGCTACAACGGGAAAATTGTCGCAAGTTTACATAAAAAAAAAAAAAAAATTAGAGCCGAATAGAATTAAAAATGAGACATAAAAAAAAAAAAAAACCGAATGAACATGTCCATTTACGAAAAAAAGGAAGAGGGGAGCCGCGCATTCTCATTCTTTTAAAAAATGCACACCTCGCGCACACGCCCACGTTCGTCTCGTTGCCTTTTTTTTCTTTATTATTAGGAAGCACGCCTAAATTCTTTTTTTTTTTTTTTTAGAAAAAAATAAAAAATAAAAACCAGTTGCCGAATCTGTTTCGTTTTAAATTTAAGAGAATTTTTTTTCCTTTTTTTTTTGCTTTTTATATCAATTTTTAATGCTTCGTTATTACACACACACACACACACACGCCCTTAACTGTTTATTTTCTTTTCTTTTCTCTTCTTTCTCTCTCTCTCTCTTTTTCCAAATAAAATAAAAATAATAATAAGTAGTAGTATTATTATTATCACTAGATGAAAAATGACTATTTTAAATGTGATTTGTATTGAGTGAATGAGTTAACGAGAAAAATGTAGAATGCCAACAGTAAATAATTAAAAAAAAAAAAATGCGTCGTACACTCTCACGCACTCACGCACGCATACACGCACGCACGCACGCACAATGGCAAAGGAAAAGGATACACCTTTTAAAACTAGTTCGTGACAAATGAAGAGCAATTAAAAAAAAAAAATGAAAACATTTTAAAAACATTTTTTTCGAGAGGCGACGTTTTTCCCTTCATTTTATGTCATTTTCATTACTAAAAAAAGAACGTTCGAGATTCAGGTTAGCCAACTTAACAAAATAAAAATAAAAATGATAATTAAATTTTTTTTTTCTTCCACGCTTTCCGATTTATATCTTTTACGTTAGCCGAAAACAGATTAAAAATTTGCCTTTTGACACTTTTTACCCCCCCCCCCCCCCAAAAAAAAACAGGGAGCACGCGATTGAAATTCATTTAAAAGACTACTAATAAGACAAAAACATAAAACATAGAAAACAAAAAACATTAAGTAAAAAAAAAAAAAAATTCGTGTCAAACAACAACAAGAAAATGTCAGACATAGTCAAGCAAAGTTTTTTTTTTTTTTTTTTTTTTTTTTGTTTTCCTAACAATAATAATTTAAAAGGAGAAGGGAAGGAGAAGGAGGAGAAGAAGTAAAAGAAAAAGGAAAAAAAAAAGAAGAAGAAATAAATAAATAAATAAATAAAAGGTATATACCAAATCACGACTCATTTAAAAACATGGTTTGTTCTCACCCCCTCTCTCTCTCTCTTTCTCTCTCTCCTTCTCGCGCCCTTTTTTTTCGAGTGAGAAAGAAAGAGAAAGAGAGACACACACAATCACAGGTTTGAAATAAAGAAAGAGAGAGAGAGAGAGAGAGAGAGAAAAAAAAAATTATTTACTTCTTCTTCTACCTTGTTGAAAACTAATAAGTTACACCTTCCAAAAAATCCATTTGAAACCGTTCGACCGTGAAAGAAACGCTAT
>NW_002987189.1:833587-835328 GCF_000006295.1 Pediculus humanus corporis | reverse complement strand
CCAATAAGAAAAGTACGCAAAACGGCAAAATAAAAGAGAGAAAGAAACGGGAAGGGAAGAAGGGAGAGGGGTCGGAAGGGAAAAACTCCAGGATAATAACGATGATAATAATGATGATAAGTAGTTAAAACTTTTCATTTAAGAGACGACTGTCAGTAATTGTTGACGGCAATTATTAGCGACGAAATAATCTTTCATTAATTATTATCACTAATAAGTCCATTTAATTTTCGAGCGTGCGTGTGCGCGTGCGCGAACATAAATTAATAATAATAATAATATCGACAATAATAATAATAAAATAATTAAGCGACAATTAATTAATTTCCTTTTATTAAACGCACACACGAATCTAAAGGGACCGACGTCACAAAAAAATTCCCGAAGGATCAATTCGCGATTTTCTTCTACATTTTTAATCCCCTCAACCCCCGAAGCCGGAGCCAGGGAAGGGGGAGGGGAGAGAAAGAAATTACACCGCAATCAGTTTTCATTAACAACGACAAAAAAAAAAAAAAAAAATGTACTCGCACGTTTTGCGCGAATGAAAAAAAAAATGATAATTTAACGATATTCCCGTGATAAGAATGGGAGAGAGAGAGAGAGAAAAAGGAACCCGACAAACAAACAAGACACACGAACGTTTGTACAAACGTACAAACGGATCGAGTCTTGTTTTTTTTTTTTTTTAAATTAAAGATAATTAGAAAAAAAAATTATTACGACAGTTTTGACGTCACGTTTAAATAATTTTTTTTTTTCATCTAAACGAATAATTAAGGTACGGTTTAGGTTTAGCAGTGGTAATTGGAAAATTATTTTTTTTTTAACGGAAACCGATGGGGGGAGGGGGAAAAACAGAAAAAATAAATAAATCCAATGACCAGTGGGAGAAAAGCAGAGTTTAAGTTTTAAAAAAAATTTAATTTCTCTCTTTTAAAGTAGTGCGTTTAAAAAAAAAAATTATTTCGGTCCCCCCACACACACATGCACGCACATGCACGCACACGCACACGCATGCACACATATACATCATATCATATCGTTATATATATATATATATATATATATATATATATATATATATATATATATATATATATATATATATATATACATCATCGCCCCACAAATTAAATTCTCTTCCGCTCCTCTGCTCTCTCTCTCACTCACTCTCTCTCTCTCTCTCTCTTTTAAATAAAATTTGTACTTTTAAATTAATTTACGTCGAATCCAATTATTTATTAATATTATTAATATTATTATACTTGTAACAACACAACTTATTTATTGCTTATTTTTTACCGTCGAGAGAAAACATTTAAATAACAACAGCAACAACAACAACAACAACAACAACAACAACAACAACAACAACAACAGCAACAACAACAACAACAACAAACACTCTTAAACACGTTAAAATCCATTCGTTTATCGCAAACAAACGAATCGATCGAGACTACCCCACCCCCTCCCCTGCGATATTTTGGAAAAATAAAAGACTACTCCCTTTTTCCTACGCTCCCTTTGCCCTCCTCCTCCCGCCTTCCCGGTAGGAGGATGTTTACCTTACTAATTATCCGGCCGGCTATCCCGAAATAACTTTATGTCAACAATATCCAGACCAGACCAAACTGAATTTTCATTCACTTCTTCATCTTCTCTCCTTCTCCTATTTTCTAAAAATTCCAAAAATGGAAATTTTTCGTTTGGGACACAAAAAAGAGAGAGAGAGAGA
>NW_002987189.1:832994-833567 GCF_000006295.1 Pediculus humanus corporis | reverse complement strand
AACTAGTTCGTGACAAATGAAGAGCAATTAAAAAAAAAAAAAAAATTCTCTTTTGAAAAACATTTTTTTCGAAAGGCGACATTTTTCCCTTCATTTTATGTCATTTTCATTACTAAAAAAAGAACGGCCGAGATTCAGGTTAGCCAACTTAATAAAATAAAAATAAAAATGATAATTAAATTTTTTTTCTTCTACGCTTTCCGATTTATATCTTTTACGTTAGCCGAAAACAGATTAAAAATTTACCTTTCGACACTTTTTACCCCCCCACCCCCCCAAAAAAAAAACAGGGGGCACGCGATTGAAATTCATTTAAAAGACTACTAATAAGACAAAAACATAAAACATAGAAAACAAAAAACATTAAGTAAAAAAAAAAAAAAAAAAAAAAAAAAAACCGAAAAAAAAATTCGGGTCAAACAACAACAAGAAAATGTCAGACATAGTCAAGCAAAGTTTTTTTTTTTTTTTTTTTTTTTTGTTTTTCTAACAATAATAATTTAAAAGGAGAAGGGAAGGAGAAGGAGGAGAAGAAGAAGTAAAAGAAAAAGGAAAAAAAAGAAGAAATAAATA
>NW_002987189.1:822560-832974 GCF_000006295.1 Pediculus humanus corporis | reverse complement strand
ATCCTCGTTAAAATTCAAAGCAGAAAACCTATTTAAAAAGAGAGAGAGAGAGAGAGAGAGAGAGAGAGAAAAAGACCTGGAACGGTGGCCCTGAGGCACTCCTTTAACGACTGAGACGACGTCCGCGTGTGTTGTAAAAAAACTTTGGTGGTTAGCTTTCATGGCATATCGGCCGACCTGACTCGTCTCATATTAAAAAAAAAAAATTCTCATTCAGGTTTCAAAAGAGAGGATTCCAGTTCGTTTGTTCGTGACGTTTAAAGGTGGTTAGGATTCCCAATGTTTTTTACACGGGAAAGAATAGTTTTCTATTGATTCTATAACCACTTTTCTTTTTCTTTCTAGAAAGGCAGAAACGAGAACGAAAAACGAAAAATAAATAAATAAATAAATAAATTAATTAATGTTGTGATGAAGGCGAAGAAGACGAAGAAGACGACGACGAGAATAATGATGATGATGATGATGATGATGCGGCCCCCTCCCCACTCAGTTCATTATTATTATTATTATTATTATTATTTTTAATAAGATCTCCGCGTAACAAACGTAAAATAAACATTTAATTTTTTTTATTAAACTTGGTTGCTGACACGTTCTTTTTTTTTCTTTTTTTTTTTTTATGTTTTTTTTTCATTCATTGCCCGGCTTAGTAACTCGACATTTTTTTTTTTCCTTTTTTTTTTTTTAAATTAAAAAAAAAAAAAAAAAAAATAACCTTCCAAAGGAAAACAAAGGAAATCTTTTAATTTAGAGAGGAAAGAGAAAAAGCCGTGAAAGTAATCAAATTGAATTTTCCCTATTTTTTTTTTCCTTTTTTTTTTCCTTTTGAGAAGAAAGAGAGAAAGAGAGAAAGAGGAAAAAAAAATTCGACAAAGGAAATGAGAAAAGCTTCAACCTTTTTTTTCTTCCTTTTTTTTTTGTTTTTGACATTTGGCTGCATTTAAATTTCCAACAACCTCTTTATTTATATCAAACACGGAAGGAGGAGAGAGTGAGAAGGGAAGAAAAGAGAGAGAAAGAGAAGGGGAAACTAAAACCTTTTTTTTTTAGTTCTTTTTTTGTTTTAAATAGAAAAATAATAATAATAATAATAATAATAATAATAATAATAATAATAATAATAATAATAATAATAATAATAATAATTTTAAACCTTTGTTTCCCTCTCTCTCTCTCATTCTCACTCTGTCTCTTTCTCTCTTGAGAAGTTAATGGCACGTAACTAAACGAAGACTTTTCACGGTACAAAATATACACAATTTGGAAAAAAAAAAAAAAAATTTTGAGCATATTAAACAATGTTAATGACAGTTACAATAATGGCAAACGGTAACGATAAGAAATGAGTAAACATAATAATGATGATGATGATGATGATGATGAAAGTTACGCGTCACGATTCACAGAAAGAAAGAAAAAGAAAAAAGAAAAAGAAAACTAACGGGTAGATGGATGAACAAGCCAATATAAATAAATTCGTTATGAACCATTAAAAGAAGGATTGTGTTAAAAAAAAAAAAAAAAAAAAAAAAAAAAGGCAACCATAATCAATGACAGCGACGACGACGACCTTAAATTAGAAAACAACCAACAACCGACCGTCCGACCCGACAACCGCCACGCCTATCAGTAATGATAAGAAAATCATTCTACGACAATTTCCGTAACTTTTTTCTTTTCCTTTTTCAGGTAGTTAGTTACGCGTATGTACCTGAACAAAAGACACCATCTCGTTACGAGGACCCTCCTTCTCTTCCTCCTCCTCCTCCTCCTCTTCACCTATTTGACTTTCTTTCTTTTCCTTTCCTATCCCACTTATACCTCCTTTTCCATCGTTTCGTCAACCGGCGACACTTAACCGGCCAATGACGACGAGACATTCGCACGATTTTTTTTTTTTTTTTTTTTGCAAAACGAAAGATCATCATCATCATTATCATCATACACATTTTTCGAAGAAATTAATAACGATTCTCACGGTGCAAAAGAAGAATGACCAAAGAAAATGAACGATCGACATTTTTCACGATTACCAACGTACTAAAAAAAAAAAAAAAAAAAATTGTCTTTTCCACTCGTCCGATTTTTTTTTTTTTTTTTTTTTTGGCAATTATTTGCACACACGGCGCTATGAGAAACAAAAAAAAATCCAAACTCAATTTAAAAAGAAAAAGAGAAGGAGAAGAAGAAGAAGGATGAGGAGAAGGAGAAGAAGAAGAAGAAGAAGAGAAATCTACAAAATCATGCTTTTCAAATTTAATCAATTATCATTACCATCATCATCATCATCATCCTCAACTTCTTCGCCGTACCTTTACCCATCTTCTCTTCTCTTCATCTTCCTACTCTCATCCATCTTTTCCTCATTCGATTATATTCGCGCACATCGGTCGGCCGCGCTCTCCATCTCTATCTCTATCTATCTCTTTCTCTCTCACTCACTCACGGGACCGGTCAAACCTAAGCTAGCCAACCGACTCGACCGAGAAAAATTGGCGTTAACGTGTACCTGAAAAACTTCGTGTTGACATTAAAAAATGATCAACGATTTATATTCCGAAATTCCGTGCAATAAATAACCGCGACTTAACAAAAGTGTCAGGTTTTTTCTTATTATTATTATTATTCTTTTTTTCCTCGGACTCTTCCCTTCCCCTCCCCCCGGGGGGTAATCAGGACCGTAGGTAAAAATTAAACTTGTTCGATTTTATTAAAAAAAAAAAAAAAAATATATCCCGCAGAGCCGTTTAAAAAACATCGCGTTTTCATTATTATTATTAATAATAATTACATTTTTTCTCTCTCTTTCTACTCCCCTCCCCCTTCCCGTGCCATACTTCGCGAGGAAATTTTCTTAAATATTCGAGTGCGAGAGAGAAAGAGATCGTTAAAGAATGCCGTAATAATAATAATAATAATAATAATAATTACATTTTAATTAATTTTTCACACGTGCGCGTGCGTGTGCGTTAAGGAAATTTAAAAAAAAATTCTTTTCTTCTTCTTCTTCTTCTTTCTGTCTCAGGTTTATCAGGTATAATAACGAAGAAGAGAGTAAAGAAAAAGAAAAAAAAAAAGATTTTATCTGAAATGAAATTGTTCGCACGATTTCAATAAGGATTTCAAATAAATAATGACCGTTCCCGAGGTTCGCGTCTGTGTAACGAAAAAAAATTTAAATCACGGTTTACGCGCGCTCGTGAAGGAGAGAGAGAGAGAGAGAAACTACTCGCGGGTTTCGATATAAAACGAGACATCGAAATAAAACTCGAATCGATGTCTCGAAAAAACAAAATGCGTATACATATATATATATCGTTAACCCAAATAAAAATAATTATCAATTTTTCCCCTCCCCTCCCCTCCCCTCCCCTCCCCTTCCTTCCTTCCTTCCTTCCTTCCACAGCCTTGTTGTAATGGAATAAAATGACGACGACGACGACGACGACGACGACAAGACAAATACCAAATCAATCCAATCACACGTAACAATGACGATAATAATAATGATGATAACGATTCAATGCAGAACCCAAAGGGAGAAGAGAGACGGAGAGAAAGAGAGGAGGGGGGGAAATATAAAAATGACCTTTTTCGACAAACGAAAAAAAAAAAAAAAAATCAAAAAAAAATCAAAAAAAAAGAAGACGGGAAAAAATTTTCAACGAAAAAAAACTTATTAAACCATAATAAAATCAATTACGACAGCCGTCTTTTTACGTTAAACTTTTTTTTTCTTCAACTTCGTGAAACGGTGAGGAGAGAAGGGAAAGGAAAAAAAAAAAAAAAAGAAAAAAAAAACAGGATGCCTATAAACTACTGGCACCGATATAAAAAGAATAACTTTTACCATAAGTTAAACAAGAGTTCGAACCGTCTTCCTTTTCGATTTTTCAAAAAAAAAAAAAAAAAACTTTTTAACAAAATAACAACGTTAATAGCAAAGAATTTAAGTTTCTGGCATTGCGCGAACGTAAAAAGACGACAAATCGTCACATCATTTGTTAGTACGACCCAATTCATTTTACGATGAGGAAGGGGAAAAGGAAAGAAGACGAAAAAAAAAAAAATTGAAATTACAGAGAGAGAGAGAGACAGAGACAGAGACAGAGAGAGAGAGAGAGAGAGAAAAAAGAACCTGAAAAAATTTTTTAAATAAGTAAAGTAGATTCTAGTTAACCACTTCAAATATATTTAACACCTTTTCGGGTGTGAATTTCACAACAACTCATTTTGACAACCTCCATCACATACACTCTCCCCCCTCCCCCCCAAAAAAAAAATCACGAACTGGAGAATATTTTTCTCTTCCCTATCCAGACAAATAACCGAATCAAAAATTAAATACATTTTCCAAAAAAAAAAAAAACAAGATCCACATCTTCGTTATATAATTTACACCTTTTTTTTTTTTTTTTCTGGAAAATTCCAAACATGCCGCAACTAATTGATTTCAATGTGTGAGAAATCACATACACGCGAAGCAGACGACCGATTATTATTATCATCATTATTATTATTATTCTCCTCCTTTCGATCGAACAACGTTTATTTTAAAATTTTTTTTTATTTTTTACGGCGTTCGTACATCCCGCCGAACGGGCTTTAACCTAAGATGGAGAGAAAACAAAAAAGAAAAAAAAAAACTTACCATGCTAACGGGAATGGGTCCTCCTGCTCCGTTCGGATATGGATAAGGTGATACCAAGTATCCCATATTGAAGGAGGATGTGTGAGGTGTTGGTTCCGTTTTACCTGCAACAGAAATAATAATAATAATAATAATAATAATAAAAGATTATGAAGAACCTAAAAGAAGAAACCATCCAGGAAATCGCATTATGTGGGACGGCCCACATTCTTCGGAAAATATTATAAATAGCACCACCGAAATTCGAGTATTTGTCCCTAAGGAATCGGGTAGAGACCTGGGATAAATACTTAAAAACCCCGACAAATAAGAGCCTTGTCGTGTTTAATAGTGAACATAATAATAATAATAATAATAATAATAATAAATTTGAACGGGTCGCTGATGAGGACAAAAAAAAAACGCACGCACGCGCGCACGTACGCATGAGGTGTTCATGGGCGACGCGAGGCGTGGTTCACGTCAATCCTGACAACATTTAAAAAAAAAAAAAAAAAAAAATGGGCGTTCATAAGAAGGAAAAAAATATTTGTTTATGAAATTCCATTTTTTTTTTTTTTTTCACCTTCACAAGAATCCCTGGCAATGACAACCGTAAAGAAGAAGAAGAAGGGAAAAAAAATTAACCATCAACATTATCACCATCATCATCATCATCGTTGGGGTCTTTCAAAACCTTTTCCCCTCCCCTCCCCTCCCCCCTCTCTCTCTTTTTGATTTTACGTATTAAAAAAAAACTCATTTCGTATTAATCGTTTGCCGTAGGACAAGAGACTCCGTTGTCTTTATTTTTTTTTTTTTTCGAAACGAACCCACCCCTAACGAGAAAGGGAAGGAAGGGGGAGGAGGGGGAGGGAGGGAAAAAAGTTTCGAATGACATAATTATTTAACACATTATTTTAAACATGACGAAGCTAGCTATGGCTAAACATCTTTTTTTTTTTTTTTTTTTTTTTTTTTTCATATTCGGGAGAGGGGGATACAAACAAAAAAAAAAAAAAGACGAAGATGGAAAAAAAAAAAAAATGTGGTGGTAAATTCGAGGGTGGTCCAAAGTGGTTGTTGTTGGTGGGGGTGGTGGTGATGGTGGTGGTTATCTTTATAACCATGTGTTCACGTGTTTTACGACAAAATCGTTACCGTAACTGAAACCGAAACAATCGATTCGATTTTAAAAATTTGAACCGGTCCCGGACGAAACTTTTTCTCTCTCTCTCTCTCTCTCTCTTTAAACATTTGATTGTTAATTCGATTCGATTAGTTTCATTTTTTTTTTTTTTTTTTTTTTTTTTTTTTTTTACAAACTATTCAAAACCGTTTGTTTAAATTTATTATCATTATTATTAATAGAGTTAGTTAACACGTGTGTAAATGACAACGACACGATCGGGAAATTTCATCATCATCATCATTATCGCGTTTTTTTCTTCCATTTTCTTTTGCATTTTTTCGCGAAATGAATAAATACGACAGTTACAAAACAAACGAAATAAATAAATAAATAATAATAATAATAATAATTTTCGGCGTGTTACGGACATACAAACAAACGAACAAACGAACAAACGAAATGCATCTACGTGACCCTATCGCCATTTTTTCCACATTTTGCCCAAGCAGGAGAAAGAAGGCGTCTCTCCTCTGCGTCTCTCCAACAGCGATTTTTCAAGGTCAAAAGGTGAATACAACGGGAATACTCGAGTCGTCCCATAAAAAAAAAAAAAAAAAAAAAAAAAAAAAAAAGGGAAACTCGAAACGAAAGGGAAACCATCGCATGACAAATACTACGTAAAAATACGGCAAGAGAAGCAGAAGACGAAGAAAACCAAAAAAAAAAAAAAAAAAAAAAAAAAAACCAATGCGTTTGCGGAGAAGGTGAGGAAGGGGAAGGTAGGGAAAGAGAAGGGAAAGGAATGACAATAAACCTCAGTCACAACTGAGACATTTTAAAAAAAAAAAAAAAAAAAATTTGAATTGGGGAGTGGAAGAAGCAGAAGAAACAGAAGAAGCAGAAGAAAAAAAAATTATAGAAACAGAAGAAGCAGAAGAAAAAAAATTATGAAAAAAGAAAAGGAAATTGATTGTTTTTTACACTAACCATACCCAATCCCGCATTTCAACTAAAGATTTTTTTGTTGGTCTTCGTCCGAAGAGAGTGAGTGAGTGAGTGAGTGAGTGAGTGAGTGAGTGAGAGAGAGACAGAGAAAGAGAAAGACACATAAAAGCAAAGAAAGAAAGAGAGAAAGAGAAAAAAAAAATAAAAAAAAATAAAAAAAAAATTTTTTTTTTTTTTTATAGCGTGAGCTATAAACCCGCGTGTTAATGTCCGAAACGTAAAAAGACTCGAGTGACCGCGTATTTTAATGACCTCTTTTCATTCATTTTAAAAAAAAACGATTCCTTAGGACCCATGATTTATGGAAATAGTTACCATAAATATTTACTTCTTTGTTTATGGTTTTATTTTTATTTTTATTTTTTTTTTTTTATTTTTACAAATGTGGTATTAAGTTGACCGTGAGTGAGTGAGTGAGTGAGTGAGTCGCGTGAAAGTTTTTTTTTTCTTTTCTTTTCAAAACGACGACCTTGATCATTATTATTATTATTATTATTATTATTCTCCTCTAATAAGTCTTTAAAAAAAAAAAAAAAAAAAAAACAAGAAATTTCACGTTCGAAATTCGTATTTAAAAAAAAAAAAAAAAAACGATGGTGATGATAATGATGATGCTGATACGAATAAAACGAAATGGATGAAAGGGAGAGAGAGAGAGAGAGAGAGAGAGAGAGAGAGAGAGAGGAAGAGGTACGAAGACGAGAGAGAGCGAGAGAAAAAAAAAAGGAAAAGAATTACAGAGTCAACACCTTTAAGAATTTCATTGTGAGAGATAAACAAAGCACGAATTGCCAGAAACCGGTAATTTCATCTCTCGGGAGAGAGAGAGAGAGAGAGAAAAAAAAAAGCTTAGGCCCCCATTAATTGTGACTAAGACCAACACGCACGCACACGCACGCACGCACGCACGCACGCACACGCATACACACACACACAGACCAATTTAAAATTTTTACATTTGGCCTAATGTTCACGCTGTACACGCTCACTCTAATCATCGAATAATTGGCTTCGTTACCAAACCTACCATCTCCCACTTTTTTTTTTTTTTTTTTTTTTTTTTCCTATTTTACAAGCGGCAAAGGCAATTTTTTCTTATTGTTTTGTCTCGCCTTGTTTTCTTCTTTTTGTTTTTATTTCGTGTTCACCCGAGACCTTTTTTCGCGGGGAGGGAAAAAAAAACGCGAAAAATGCCTTTGACTTTCCTTAATATTGACAAAAAAAAAAAAAAAAAAAGTTAAAAAAATCGAACATGTATCCTTTTGATTTCGAACCGACGAAAATCCTTCCGTCATCTTAACGAAAACTTGTAAACCGTTAAGAAATCCTCCAGACGTTGGTCAATTCGCGGTTAACAAAACCGAATCCTCACACGGTAAAAAGGTTCAATTTTCCCTTTGATATTCCCGAACGACACCTATCTTTTTAAAATTATTACCCATCTTTGTCCGAAGTATTCGACCTTCAAATTTTATCTTGTAAATCACGTTTGGAACGAAAACCGTTTATGTGCCCGTAACGTTTTATATAAAAAAAAAAATTTCTTTCTTTTTTAAATCCGGTTTCGGGAGAGAGAGAGAGAGAGAGAGAGAGAGAGAGAGAGTCAATGAACCTTGAACGGTTTTAGATGGTTCCTTTTGGATCCTATGGGAATAACGAACGAATAATTTCATCAAGTTTATCATCAAAAGAATAAAAAAATAATGTGAAAAGACGAGAGAGAGAGAAAAAGGAAAATTGCGACTCCTCCAGCACACCGACTTTTCTCTTCTTTTTTCAACAACAACAATTTTCCTTTGATCTTCTCCAAAACGTGCGTGTGTGGGAGCATACACGCACACACACACACGCCGCGAACGCAGGTACGCATGTATATTCTTTCCAACTCGACCTTGAACTAGTTCGATGCCTACTCGGCGTTTCCTACTTAATATTAATCGCGCATATTTTTGTACGTACTCGAAATATTTTCTCAAGACAAAAACATTTTCGCACAACCTTTCGAATGTGCGTATACACGCACGCACGCACGCACGCACACGCACACGCATACAAAATACATATTCAAAAAATTAAAATAATAATAACTTAAACGAGAGAGAGAAAGAAGGAAGAAAAGGACATAATTCGTTACAGAATGTAAATGTTTTAAAAAGATTATTACCAACATGAGTGACTGAGTAATGTTGAGCTCGTTACAACAACACAATAGATTTTTTTCTTCTTTCTTTCTTTCTTTCTTTCTTTCTACGTCTTCTGCTTGAACGTACCACGAGTTTTTTTTTTTTTCTCTTCTTCTTCTTCCACTTCTTCCTAATTATTTATTTATTGCAACGAAGAGAGAGAGAGAGAGAAAAGGGAGAAAGCGATTCTTCCTCCTCCCCCTTCGATGATGATCGTAATCCCATTCAATATCCTTACCCCTAAACGGTGATAATGACCGTAGAATGAAATCGACAAGAGGATTTTCAGGGATTTTAATATTACGGGGGGAGGGGGGGAAAACACACAAAAAAAGAAAAGAAAATTCGATGATGCAACGAACCGGTCGGTCACACAAAGTGTGTAGGGGAGGGGGCGTGTGTAAATAAAACGAAATGTGAACAACACAAGTCGAATAATAATAATAATAATAATAAGTAATCATTCGAAAGTTGTCGCTACTACTCTCGTTGTTTTAAATACCATATACTCGAACGTAACAAATCTAAATTAACAAACAACAACAACAACAACAACCATACGAACGTTCCCCACCACTTCCCACCGCCCACCAAAACGACAAACGACTTTAAATTTATTTTATCGACAAAGACACGAGATTCGTCGTCGTCGTCGTCGTCCAGTTTTCGTCACTCTTACTAACCACCATGTTAATATTGAATTCTTCAAGGGCGTGTAAAAACTTTGGAAAATGAACCTTACGTAACACCTTTTGAAATTTAACAAATAATAATAATAATAATAATAATAAATAAAATATAATTATGAAGTGTGCATGAAACCGGGGAGAGAGAGAGAGAGAGAGAGAGAAAGAAGGTATTTCTCCAAATAATCACACGAGATTCAGACCACCACCATCTCCTCTTCCTCCCCCCACAAGTAAAGAAAGAAACGATTAATTATTATTATTATCATCATCATCATCATCGATAAGGTTATTATTCGTAACACTTTTTCAATAACTTTCGTAAAAAAAAAAAAAAAAAAAAAATTACCGCGTGCCGTTCCCACCGCCACATCATCATCATCATCATCATCATTATTTTTGGCATTACACTAAATTGTACGCCTGTCAACCATTTTGAAAAAAAAAATCAACTTTCGAACTAAATAATAATATAACTAAATTATTATTATTATTATTATTATTATTAATAAAATTATTTTCGTCATTATTATAATTGCAACAAAAAAAAAAAAAAATATACATATGCATATACGGCGCTAACGATGACGCCATTATTGTGGCAATACAAAAAAAATCGATTAATAATAATAATAATACTAATAATCGATAATCGATAATCGATTTAAAAAAATTTAACCTTTTCTCAACGAACCGTTTCGAGTGCAAAATTTAATTACACAGAATTACAGTTTAAAAAAAAAAAAAAAAAATCGACAAATCAAATTTACTTGTT
>NW_002987189.1:820826-822540 GCF_000006295.1 Pediculus humanus corporis | reverse complement strand
GATTAGTTTCATTTTTTTTTTTTTTTTACAAACTATTCAAAACCGTTTGTTTAAATTTATTATCATTATTATTAATAGAGTTAGTTAACACGTGTGTAAATGACAACGACACGATCGGGAAATTTCATCATTATCATCATTATCGCGTTTTTTTCCTTCCATTTTCTTTTACATTTTTTCGCGAAATGAATAAATACGAGAGTTGCAAAACAAACGAAATAAATAAATAAATAAATAAATAAATAAATAAATAATAATTAATAATTTTCGGCGTGTTACGGACATACAAACAAACAAACAAACGAAATGCATCGACGTGACCCTATCGCCATTTTTTCCACATTTTGCCCAAGCAAGAGAAAGAAGGTCTCTTTCCTTTGCAACGCCAACAGCGATTTTTCAAGGTCAAAAGGTGAATACAACGGGAATACTTGAGTCGTCCCATAAAAAAAAAAAAAAAAAAAAGGGAAACTCGAAACGAAAGGGAAACCATCGCATGCCAAATACTACGTAAAAATACGGCAAGAGAAGCAGAAGACGAAAAAGAAAACCAAAAAAAAAAAAAAAAACCAATGCGTTTGCGGAGAAGGTGAGGAAGGGGAAGGTAGGGAAAGAGAAGGGAAAGGAATGACAATAAACTTCAGTCACAACTGAGACATTTTAAAAAAAAAATTTGAATTGGGGAGTGGAAGAAGCAGAAGAGAAACAGAAGAAGCAGAAGAAAAAGAAAAAATTATAAAATAAGAAAAGGAAATTGATTGTTTTTTACCCTAACCATACCCAATCCCGCATTTCAACTAAAGATTTTTTTAGTCTTCGTCCGAATAGAGTGAGTGAGAGAGAAAAAGAAAGACACATAAAAGCAAAGAATGAAAGAGAGAGAAAGAGAGAGAAAGAAAAAAAAATAAAAATAAAAATAAAAAAAATTTTTTTTTTTTTTTTTTTATAGCGTGAGCTATAAACCCGCGTGTTAATGTCCGAAACGTAAAAAGACTCGAGTGACCGCGTATTTTAATGACCCCTTTTCATTCATTTAAAAAAAAACGATTCCTTAGGACCCATGATTTATGGAAATAGTTACCATAAATATTTACTTCTTTGTTTATGGTTTTATTTTTATTTTATTTTTTTTTTTTTTTTTTACAAATGTGGTATTAAGTTGACCGTGAGTGAGTGAGTGAGTGAGTGAGTCGCGTGAAAGTTTTTTTTTTTTTTCTTTTCTTTTCAAAACGACGACCTTGATCATTATTATTATTATTATTATTCTCCTCTAATAAGTCTTTAAAAAAAAAAAAAAAACAGAAGAAATTTCACGTTCGAAATTCGTATTTAAAAAAACGATGGTAATGATGGTGATGGTGATGAGGATGATGATACGAATAAAACGAAATGGATGAGAGGGAGAGAAAGAGAGGGAAAGAGAGAAAAAAAAGGAAAAGAATTACAGAGTCAACACCTTTAAGAATTTCATTGTGAGAGATAAACAAAGCACGAATTGCCAGAAACCGGTAATTTCATCTCTCGGGAGAGAGAGAGAGAGAAAAAAAAAAGCTTAGGCCCCCATTAATTGTGACTAAGACCAACACGCACACGCACACGCACGCACGCACGCACGCACGCACACACACATACACAGACCAATTTAAAATTTTTACATTTGGCCTAATGTTCACGCTGTACACGCTCACTCTAATCATCGAATAATTGGCTTCGT
>NW_002987189.1:819719-820806 GCF_000006295.1 Pediculus humanus corporis | reverse complement strand
ATCTCCTCTTCCTCCCCCCACAAGTAAAGAAAGAAACGATTAATTATTATTATTATCATCATCATCATCATCGATAAGGTTATTATTCGTAACACTTTTTCAATAACTTTCGTAAAAAAAAAAAAAAAAAAAAAATTACCGCGTGCCGTTCCCACCGCCACATCATCATCATCATCATCATCATTATTTTTGGCATTACACTAAATTGTACGCCTGTCAACCATTTTGAAAAAAAAAATCAACTTTCGAACTAAATAATAATATAACTAAATTATTATTATTATTATTATTATTATTAATAAAATTATTTTCGTCATTATTATAATTGCAACAAAAAAAAAAAAAAATATACATATGCATATACGGCGCTAACGATGACGCCATTATTGTGGCAATACAAAAAAAATCGATTAATAATAATAATAATACTAATAATCGATAATCGATAATCGATTTAAAAAAAATTTAACCTTTTCTCAACGAACCGTTTCGAGTGCAAAATTTAATTACACAGAATTACAGTTTAAAAAAAAAAAAAAAAAATCGACAAATCAAATTTACTTGTTACGCATTATTATTATTATTATTATTATTATTATTATTATTATTATTATTATTATTATTATTATTATTATTAACTTTTTTTTTTCCTTCTGCTCTGAATAATTATCGGCCTTGCATTAAATATACAAAATATGCATCATTTGAGTTCACGGTCGATATTATGTAACGAAAACACAAAAAAAAAAAAAAAAAAAAAAAAAAAACCTTTTACTTTTTATAACATACACCACGCTCCTTTGCTCCTTTCAACTGCCACATACATAATAATGATAATAATAATAATGACGGCAAAGGGAAAGGATAATAATAATAATAATAATAATCGGGGGTGTCGCTCACTTGCTCGCCTTATTAGCGCGATGAAAGAAAGAAAGAAAGAAAGAAAGAATTTTTTCTTATACATAAAAAAAAAAAAAAAAAAAAAAATGGAATTGCAAAAGTTGTCTTTCCTACTATAACTTGTTTCGTTTTTTTTTTTTTTTTTTTTTTTTTAATTATAAATTCCCCAAAGTAATTGCGTAAC